>NW_025892272.1:0-17707 GCF_002878395.1 Capsicum annuum | reverse complement strand
TCCTTTTTTTAGGAGGGTCCTGAACAAAAAGTAAATTCCTATTTTTCAGGAGGGTCCTGAAAAGAAAGTAAAATGAATTTCCATTTTTAAGGAAGCTCCTGAATAGAAAGTAAAATAAAATCCCATTTTTTAGGACCATCTTGAACAGAAAGTGAAATCCCATTCTTCAGGAGGGTCCTAAACTGAAAGTAAAATCCTATTTTTTAGTAGGTTCCTGAACATAAAGTAAATTCTCATTTTTCAGGTGGGTTCTAAACATAAGGTAAAATCCCATTTTTCAGAAGGGTCCTGAACATATGGTAAAATGCTATTTTTCAGGAGAATCCGGAACAAAAGGTAAATTCTCATTTTCTAGGAGGGTCCTGAACATAAGGCAAAATCCTATTTTTTAGGAGGGTCATGAACAGAAGGTAAAATGACATTTTTTAGGAGGGTCCTGAACATAAAGTAAAATCTTGTTTTTCAGGAGGGTCGTGAACAAAATTAAAAATCTCATTTTTTCAGGAGGGTCTGGAACATAAAGTAAAATCCCATTTTTTAGGAGGGTCCTGAAAAAGACAGTTAAATACCATATTTCAAGAGAGTCCTGAACATAAAGTGAAGTCCTATTTTTCAGGAAGGTCCTGAACATAAAGTAAAATCTCATTTTTCAGAAGGGTCTTGAATAGAAAGTAAAGTTCCATTTTCCAAGAGGGTCCTGAACAGAAAGTAAAGTCACATTTTCCAGGAGGGTCCTGAACAAAAAGTAAAGTCCCATTTTTCATGAAATTCATGAACAGAAGATAAGATCCTATTTTTCATGAAGGTCCTGAATAGAAAGTAAAATATAATTCCATTTTTCAGGAGGGTCCTGAATAGAGAGTAAAATAAAATCCCATTTTTCATGAATTTCATAAAATCCCATTTTCATAAAATAAAATTTCAGGAGGATCTTGAACAGAGAGTAAAATTCCATTCTTCAGGAGGGTCCTAAACTGAAAGTAAAATCCAATTTTTCAGTAGGGTCCTGAACAAAAAGTAAAGTCCCATTTTTCAAAAGGGTCCTGCAGAGAAAGTAAAGTCTCTTTTCCCAAGAGGGTCCTAAAGAGAAATTAAAATCTTATTTTCCAAGAGGGTCCTGAACAGAAAGTAAATTCCCATTTTCCAGGAGGGTCCTGAACAGAAATTAAATTCCCATTTTTCAGGAGTGTCCTGAATATAAGGTAAAATCCCATTTCCCAGGAGGGTTCTGAATATAAAGTGAATTCCTACTTTTCAGGAGAGTCCTGAAAATAAGGTAAAATCCAATTTTTCAAGAGGGTGCTGAATAAAAGGTAAAATCCTATTTTTCAGGAGGGCCCTGAACGTAAGGTAAATGGCCATTTTCCTGGAGGGTCCTAAACATAAGATCAAATCTCATTTTTCAGGAGGGTCCTGAACATAAGATAAAAATCCCACTTTTTAGGAGGGTTCTGAACAGAAAGTATAGTTAGAAAGTAAAGTCCCATTATTCAGAAGGGTCCTGAACAAAAAGTAAATTCCTATTTTTCAGGAGGGTCCTGAACAAAAAGTAAATTCCCATTTTTCCGGAGGTTCCTGAACCTAAAGTAAATTCTAATTTATCAGTTGGGTCCTGAACATAAGGTAAAATCCTATTTTTAAAAAGGGTCCTGAACATAAGGTAAAATCCCATTTTTCAGGAGGGTCCAGAGCATAAGGTAAATTCTAATTTTCCAGGAGGGTCCTGAACATAAGGTAAAATCTAATTTTTTAGGAGGGTCCTGAACAGAAGGTAAAATCCCATTTTTGAGGAGGGTCTGAATATAAAGTTAAATCCTATTTTTTAGGAGGGTCCTGAATAAAAGTAAAAATCTCATTTTTTCAGGAGGGTCCGAAACATAAAGTAAAATCCCATTTTTTAGGAGGGTTTTGTAAAAGGCAGTAAAATCCCATATTTCAGGAGGGTCCTGAACATAAAGCAAAATCTCATTTTTCAGGAGGGTCCTAAACAAAAATTAAATTCCCATTCTTCTGGAGTGTCCTGAACATAAGATAAAATCCCATTTTCCAGGTGGGTTCTTAACATCAAGTAAATTCCTATTTTTCAGGAAAGTCTTGAAAATAATGAAAATTCCCATTTTCCAGGAGGGTCCTGAATCGAAATTAAATTCTCATTTTTCAGGAGTGTCCTGAACATAAGATAAAATCCCATGTTCCAGGAGGGTTCTGGACATCAAGTATAGTCCCGTTTTTCAAGAAATCATGAACAGAAGGTAAAATCCCATTTTTCATGAAGGTCCTGAATAGAAAGTAAAATCCCTTTTTTCAGGAGAGTCCTGAACAAAAAGTGAAATCCCATTTTTTAGGAGGGTCCGAAAAGAGACCATAAAATCCCATATTTCAAGAGAGTCCTGGACATAAAGCGAAATTCCATTATTCAGGAGGGTCCTGAACATAAAGTAATATCCCATTTTTCAGGAGGGTCCTGAACAGAAAGTAAAATCTTATTTTTCAGGAGTGTCCTGAACAGAAAGTAAAGTCACATTTTTCAGGAGGGTCATGAACAAAAAGTAAAGTCCTATTTTTTAGGAGGGTCCTGAATAGAAAGAAAAATCCCATTTTTAGGAGGGCCCTGAGCAGAAAGTAAAGTTCTATTTTTCAGAAGAGTCCTGAACAAAAAGTAAAATCCTATTTTTTGGAGGGTCCTAAACAGAAAGTAAAGTTCTATTTTCCGTGATGGTCCTGAGCAGGAAGTAAAGTCACATTTTTCAGGATGGTCCTGAACAAAGAGTAATGTTCTATTTTCCATGAGGGTCCTGAGCAGAAAGTAAAGTCATATTTTTCAGGAGGGTCCTAAAAAAAAAGTCTCATTTTCCAAAAAGGTCCCAAACAGAAAGTAAAATCGCATTCTTAGGAGGGCCCTGAATAGAAAGTAAGGTCCCACTTTTAAAGAGGGTCCTGAATAGAAAGTAATGTCCCATTTTCCAGGAGGGTCCTGAACAGAAAATAAAATATAATCCCATTTTTCAGGAGGGTCTTGAACAAAAAGTAAAGTCCCATTTTCCAAGAGAGTCCTGAACAGAAAGTAAAGTCCCATTTTCCAGGAGGGTCCTGAACAGAATGTAAAGTCCTATTTTTTAAGAAATTCATGAACAGAAGGTAAGATCCCATTTTCCAGGAGGGTCCTGAACATAAGGTAAAATCCTATTTTTTAGGAGGGTCCTGAACAGAAGGTAAAATCTCATTTTTGAGGAGGGTCCTGAACATAAAGTAAAATCCTATTTTTCAGGAGGGTCCTGAACAAAAGTAAAAATCTCATTTTTTCATGAGGGTTCGAAACATAAAGTAAAATCCCATTTTTTAGGAGGGTCCTAAAAAAGACAGCAAAATCCCATATTTCAGGGGGGTCCGGAACATAAAGTAAAATCCCATTTTTCAGGACGGTCCTGAACATATAGTAAAATCCTATTTTTTAGGAGGGTCCTGAACAGAAGGTAAAATCCAATTTTTGAGGAGGGTCCTGAACATAAAGTAAAATCCTATTTTTCAGGAGGGTCCGGAACATAAAGTAAAATCCCATTTTTAGGAGGGTTTTGAAAAAGACAGTAAAATCCCATATTTCAGGAGGGTCCCGATCATATAGTAAAAATCCCATTTTTCAGGAGGGCCCTGAACATAAAGTAAAATCCTATTATTTAGGAGGGTCCTGAATAGAAAGTAAAATCCCATTTTTGAGGAGGGTTCTGAACATAAAGTTAAATTCTATTTTTCAAGAGGGTCCTGAACAAAAGTAAAAATCTCATTTTTTCAGGAGGGTCTGGAACATAAAGTAAAATCCCATTTTTTAGGAGGGTCTTGAAAAAGACAGTAAAATCCCATATTTCAGGAGGGTCTTGAACATAAAGTAAAATCACATTTTTCAGGAGGGTCCTGAACAGAAATTAAATTCCCATTTTTCAGGAGTGTCCTGAACATAAGATTAAATCCCATTTTCAGGAGGGTTCTGAACATCAAGTAAATTCCTATTTTTCAGGAGAGTCCTGAAAATTCCCATTTTTCAGTAGGGTCCTGAACAGAAATTAAATTCCCATTTTTCAGGAGTGTCCTGAAGATAAGATAAAATCCCATTTTTAAGGAGGGTTCTGAACATAAGGTAAAATCCCATTTTTCATGAAGGTCCTGAATGGAAAGTAAAATCCTATTTTTCAGGAGAGTCCTGAACAAAAAGTGAAATCCCATTTTTTAGGAGGGTCCAAAAAAAGACTGTAAAATCCCATATTTCAAGAGAGTGCTGGACATAAAGCAAAATTCTATTTTCAGGAGGGTCCTGACCATAAAGTAATATTCCATTTTTCAGGAGGGTCCTGACCATAAAGTAATATTCCATTTTTCAGGAGGGTCCTGAACAGAAAGTAAAATCTTATTTTTTAGGAGTGTCCTGAACAGAAAGTAAAGTCCCATTTTTCAGGAGGGTCATGAACAGAAACTAAAGTCCCATTTTTCAGGAGGGTCCTGAACAGAAAGAAAAATCCCATTTTTAGGAGGGCCTTGAGCGGAAAGTAAAGTTCTATATTTCAAAAGAGTCCTGAACAAAAAGTAAAATCCTATTTTCTGGAATGTCCTAAACAGAAAGTAAAGTTCTATTTTCCGTGATGGTCCTGAGCAGGAATGTAAAGTCACATTTTTTAGGATGGTCCTGAACAAAGTGTAAAGTTCTATTTTCCATGAAGGGCCTGAACAGAAAGTAAAGTCATATTTTTCAGGAGGATCCTGAAAAAAAAAAAGTCCCATTTTCCAAAAGGGTCCCGAACAGAAAGTAAAATCCCATTCTTAGGAGGGCCCTGAATAGAAAGTAAGGTCCCACTTTTAAAGAGGGTCCTGAACAGAAAGTAAAATAAAACCTCATTTTTTAGGAGGGTCCTGAACAGAAAGTAATGTCTCATTTTCCAGGAGGGTCCTGAACAGAAAATAAAATATAATCCCATTTTTCAGGAGGGTCTTGCACAGAAAGTAAAGTCCCATTTTCAAGAGGGTCCTGAACAGAAAGTAAAGTCCCATTTTCTAGGAGGGTCCTGAACAGAAAGTAAAGTCCCATTTCTTAAGAAATACATGAACAGAAGGTAAGATCCTATTTTTCATTAAGGTGCTGAATAGAAAGTAAAATAAAATTTCATTTTTCAGGAGGTTCCTGAATAGAAAGTAAAATAAAATCCCATTTTTCAGGATGATCTTGAACAGAAAGTAAAATCCCATTCTTCAGGAGGGTCCTAAACTGAAAGTAAAATCCTATTTTTCAGTAGGGTCCTGAACAGAAAGTAAAGTCCCATTTTCCAGAAGGGACCTAAAATTAAAATCCTATTTTCCAAGAGGGTCCTGAACAGAAAGTAAATTCCCATTTTCCAGGAGGGGCCTGAACAGAAATTAAATTCCCATTTTTCAGGAATGTCCTGAACATAAAGTAAAATCCCATTTTCCAGGAGGGTTCTGAACATAAAGTAATTTCCTATTTTTTAGGAGAGTCCTGAAAAAAGGGAAAATCTAATTTTTCAAGAGGGTGCTGATCAAAAGGTAAAATCCTAATTTTTAGGAGGGCCCTAAACATGAGGTAAATTGCCATTTTCTAGGAGGGTCCTAAACATAAGATAAAATCATATTTTTCAGGAGGGTCCTGAACATAAGGTAAATTTCCATTTTACAGGAGGCTCCTGAACATAAGGTAAAATCCCATTTTTTATGAGGGCCCTGAACATAAGATAAAAATCCCATTTTCTGGAGGGTCCTAAACAGAAAGTAAAGTTAGAAAGTAAAGTCGAATTTTTCAGGAGGGTCCTGAACAAAAACTAAATTCCTATTTTTCAGGAGGGTCCTGAACAAAAACTAAATTCCTATTTTTCAGGAGAGTCCTGAACATATAGTAAATTCGCATTTTTCTGGTGGGTCCTGAATATAAGGTAAAATCCCATTTTTCAGAAGGGTCCTGAACGTAAGGTAAAATTCTATTTTTCATGAAGGTCCTGAACAGAAAGAAAGGTTCCATTTTTCAAGAGGATCCTGAACAGAAAGTAAAGTCCCATTTTTCAGGAGGGTCCTGAACAGAA
Source organism: Capsicum annuum (assembly GCF_002878395.1). NCBI lineage: Eukaryota > Viridiplantae > Streptophyta > Magnoliopsida > Solanales > Solanaceae > Capsicum > Capsicum annuum. The sequence goes on along the minus strand of NW_025892272.1, from coordinate 11,630 downwards.
AGTAAAGTCCCATTTTTTAGGAGGGTCCTGAACATAAAGTAAATCCTATTTTTCAGGAGGGTCCTGAATAGAAGTAAAAATCTCATTTTTTCAGAAGGGTCTGGAACATAAAGTAAAATCCCATTTTTTAGGAGGGTCCTGAAAAAGACAGTTGAATCCTATATAACAAGAGAGTCCTGCACATAAATTGAAATCCTATTTTTCAGGAGGGTCCTGAACATAAAGTAAACTCCCATTTTTCAGGAGGGTCTTGAACAGAAAGTAAAGTCCCATTTTCCAAGAGTGTCTTGAATAGAAAGTAAAGTCCCATTTTCCAGGAGGGTGCTGAACAAAAAGTAAAGTCCCATTTTTCAAGAAATTCATGAACACAAGGTAAGATCCAATTTTTCATGAAGGTCCAGAATTGAAAGTAAAATAAATTTCCATTTTTGAGGAAGGTCCTGAATAGAAAGTAAAATAAAATCCCATTTTTCAGGGCCATCTTGAACAAAAAATAAAATCCCATTCTTCAGGAGGGTCCTAATCTGTAAGTACAATCGTATTTTTTCGTAGGGTCCAGAAGAGAAAGTAAAGTCCCATTTTCCAGGGGGGTCCTAAACAGAAATTAAAATCGTATTTTCCTAGAGGGTCCTGAACAGAAAGTAAATTCCCATTTTCTAGGAGGGTCTTGAACAGAAATTAAATTCCCATTTTTCAGGAGTGACCTGAACATAAGGTAAAATCCCATTTTCCAGGAGGGTTCTGAACATAAAGTAAATTCCTATTTTTTAGGAGTGTCCTGAAAATAAGGTAAAATCCAATTTTTCAAGATGGTGCCGAACAAAAGGTAAAATCCTATTTTTCAGGAGAGTCCTGAACATAAGATAAACTCTCATTTTACAGGAGGCTCATGAACATAAGGTAAAATCCCATTTTTTTAGAGGGTCCTGAACATAAGATAAAAATCCCATTTTTCAGGAGGGTCCTGAACAGAAAGAAAAGTCCCATTTTTCAGGAGGGTCCTGAATAAAAAGTAAATTCCTATTTTTCAGGAGGGTCCTGAACAGAAAGTAAATTCCCATTTTCCAGGAGGTTCCTGAACATAAATTAAATTTCCATTTTTTAGGTGGGTCCTGAACATACGGTAAAATCCTATTTTTCATATGGGTCCAAAACATAAGGTAAAATCCCATTTTTCAGGAGGGTTCGAAACATAAGGTAAATTCTTATTTTTCCAGGAGGGTCCTGAACATAAGGTAAAATCCTATTTTTTAGGAGGGTCCTAAAAAGAAGGTGAAATCCCATTTTTGAAGAGGGTCCTGAACAAAAGTAAAATCACATTTTTGATGAGGGTCCTGAATAAAAGTAAAAATCTCATTTTTTTCAGGACGGTTTGGACCATAAAGTAAAATTCCATTTTTTAGGAGGGTCCTGGAAAAGACAGTAAAATCCCATATTTCAGGAGGGTCCTGAACATAATGTAAAATCCCATTTTGCAGGAGGGTCCTGAACATAAAGTAAAATCCTATTTTTCAGGATGATCTTGAACAGAAAGTAAAGTCCCATTTTCCAGGGGGTCCTGAACAGAAAGTAAAGTCCCATTTTTCAAGAAATTCATGAACAGAAGGTAAAATCCTATTTTTCATGAAGGTCCTGAATAGAACGTAAAATAAAATTACATTTTTCAGGAGGGTCCAGAATAGAAAGTAAAATAAAATCCCATTTTCAGGAAGATCTTGAACAGAAAGTAAAATCCCATTCTTTAGGAGTGTCCTAAACTGAATGTAAAATCCTATTTTTTAGTAGGGTCCTGAACAGAAAAAAAGTCCCATTTTCCAGAAGGGTCCTAAAGAGAAATTAAAGTCCAATTTTCCAGGAGGGTGCTAAAGAGAAATTAAAATCCTATTTTCTAAGAGGGTCCTGAACAGAAAGTAAATTCCCATTTTCCAGGTGGGTCCTGAACAGAAATTAAATTCCCAATTTTCTGGAGTGTCCTGAACATAAGGTAAAATCCCATTTTCCAGAAGGGTTCTAAATATAAAGTAAATTCCTATTTTTCAGGAGAGTCTTGAAAATAAGGTAAAATCCAATTTTTCAAGAGGGTGCTGAACAAAAGGTAAAATCCTATTTTTCAGGAGTGCCTTGAACCTAAGGTAAATTGCCATTTTCCAGGAGGGTCCTAAACATAAGGTAAAATTCTATTTTTCAGGAAGGTCCTGAACATGAGGGAAATTCCCATTTTACAGAAGGCTCCTAAACAAATGGTAAAATTTCATTTTTTATGAGGGTCCTGAACATAAGATAAAAATCCCATTTTTCAGGAGGGTCCTGAACAGAAAGTAAAGTTAGAAAGTAAAGTCCCATTATTCAGGAGGGTCCTGACCAAAAAGTAAATTCCTATTTTTCAGGAGGGTCTTGAACAGAAAGTAAATTCCCATTTTCCAGGAGGTTCATGAACATAAAGTAAATTTTTATTTTTCTGTTGGGTCCTGAACATACGGTAAAATCCTATTTTTCAGAAGGGTCCTAAACATAAGGTAAAATCCTATTTTTCAGGAGGGTTTGAAACATAAGGTAAATTCTTATTTTTCCAGGAGGGTCCTGAACATAAGGTAAAATCCTATTTTTTAGGAGGGTCCTGAACAAAAGTAAAATCCCATTTTTGAAGAGGGTCCTGAAATAAAAGTAAAAATCTCATTTTTTCAGGAGGGTCTGCAACATAAAGTAAAATCTTATTTTTTAGGAAGGTCCTGAAAAAGACAGTAAAATCCAATATTTCAGGAGGGTCCTGAACATAAAGTAAAATCCCATTTTTCAGGAGGGTCCTCAACATAAAGTAAAATCCTATTTTTCAGGATGGTCTTGAACAGAAAGTAAAGTCCCATTTTCCATGGGGTCCTGAAAAGAAAGTAAAGTCCCATTTTTCAAGAAATTCATTAACAGAAGGTAAAATCCTATTTTTCATGAAGGTCCTGAATAGAAAGTAAAATAAAGTTCCATTTTTCTGGAGGGTCCTGAATAGAAAGTAAAATAAAATCCCATTTTTCAGGAGGATCATGAAAAGAAAGTAAAATCCCATTCTTCAGGAGGGTCCTAAACTGAAAGTAAAATCCTATTTTTTAGTAGGGTCCGGAACAGAAAGTAAAGTCCCATTTTCCAGGAGGGTCCTAAAGAGAAATTAAAATCCTATTTTCTAAGAGAGTCCTGAACAGAAAGTAAATTCCCATTTTCCAGGAGGGTCCTAAACAAAAATTAAATTCCCACTTTTCAGGAGTGTCCTGAACATAAGGTAAAATCCCATTTTGCAGAAGGGTTCTGAATATAAAGTAAATTCCTATTTTTCAGGAGAGTCTTGAAAAGAAGGTAAAATCCAATTTTTCAAGAGGGTGCTGAACGAAAGGTAAAATCCTATTTTTCAGGAGGGCCCTGAACATAAGGTAAATTCCTATTTTTCAAGAGAGTCCTGAACAGAAAGTAAAATCTCATTTTCCAGGAGGTTCCTGAACATAAAGTAAATTCCCATTTTTTGGGTAGGTCCTGAACATAATGTAAAATCCCATTTTTCAGAAGGGTCCTGAACATAAGGTAAAATCCCATTTTTTAGGAGAGTCCGGAACATAAGGTAAATTCTCATTTTCTAGGAGGGTCCTGAACATAAGGCAAAATCCTATTTATTAGGAGGTTCCTGAACAGAAGGTAAACTCCCATTTTTAAAGAGGGCCCTGAACAAAAGTAAAATCCCATTTTTGAAGAGGGTCCTGAAATAAAAGTAAAAATCTCATTTTTTCAGGAGGGTTTGCAACATAAAGTAAAATCTTATTTTTTAGGAAGGTCCTGAAAAAGACAGTAAAATCCGATATTTCAGGAGGGTCCTGAACATAAAGTAAAATCCCATTTTTCAGGAGGGTCCTCAACATAAAGTAAAATCCTATTTTTCAGGATGGTCTTGAACAGAAAGTAAAGTCCCATTTTCCATGGGGTCCTGAACAGAAAGTAAAGTCCCATTTTTCAAGAAATTCATGAACAGAAGGTAAAATCCTATTTTTCATGAAGGTCCTGAATAGAAAGTAAAATAAAATTCTATTTTTCTGGAGGGTCCTGAATAGAAAGTAAAATAAAATCCCATTTTTCAGGAGGATCTTAAACAGAAAGTAAAATCCCATTCTTCAGGAGGGTCCTAAACTGAAAGTAAAATCCTAATTTTTAGTAGGGTCCTGAACAGAAAGTAAAGTCCCATTTCCAGAAGAGTCCTAAAGAGAAAGTAAAGTCCCATTTTTCCACGAGGGCCCTAAAGAGAAATTAAAATCCTATTTTCTAAGAGGGTCCTGAACCGAAAGTAAATTCCCATTTTCCAGGAGGGTCCTGAACAAAAATTAAATTCCCACTTTTCAGGAGTTTCCTGAACATAAGGTAAAATCCCATTTTCCAGAAGGGTTCTGAATATAAAGTAAATTCCTATTTTTCAGGAGAGTCTTGAAAATAAGGTAAAATCAAATTTTTCAAGAGGGTGCTGAACAAAAGGTAAAATCCTATTTTTCAGGAGGGCCCTGAACATAAGGTAAATTCCTATTTTTCAAGTGAATCCTAAACAGAAAGTAAATTCTCATTTTCCAGGAGGTTCCTGAACATAAAGTAAATTCCCATTTTTCAGGTGGGTCCTGAACATAAGGTAAAATCCCATTTTTCAGAAGGGTCCTGAACATAAGGTAAAATCCCATTTTTCAGTAGAGTCTGGAACATAAGGTAAATTCTTATTTTCTAGGAGGGTCCTGAACATATGGCAAAATCCTATTTTTTAGGAGGGTCCTGAACAGAAGGTAAAATCACATTTTTTAGGAGGGTCCTGAACATAAAGTAAAATCTTGTTTTTCAGGAGGGTCCTGAACAAAAGTAAAAATCTCATTTTTTCTAGAGGGTCTGGAACATAAAGTAAAATTCCATTTTTTAGGAGGGTCCTGAAAAAGACAGTTAAATACCATATTTCAACAGAGTCCTGAACATAAAGTGAAATCCTATTTTTCAGGAAGGTCCTGAACATAAAGTAAAATCTCATTTTTCAGGAGGGTCTTGAACAGAAAGTAAAGTCCCATTTTCCAAGAGGGTACTGAACAGAAAGTAAAGTCCCATTTTCCAGGAGGGTCCTGAACAAAAAGTAAAGTCCCATTTTTCAAGAGGGTGATGAACAAAAGGTAAAATCTTATTTTTCAGGAGGGCCCTGAACATAAGGTAAATGGCCATTTTCCAGGACGGTCCTAAACATAAGATCAAATTTTATTTTCCAGGAAGGTCCTGAACATAAGGTAAAATCCTATTTTATAGGAGGGTCCTTAACAGAAAGTAAACTTAGAAAATGGATCTTAGTGAATACTAAAGGAAATATTAAATGAGAAGAAGTAATTTAAAAACTTACAAGATTTTATTCAAGGTTTAAAACATTACAAGAGAAGAGTTTAGGCAGGCGAAAATATTTCTTGTCTAGGAAATTTTTTTGATGCCTTCTCTAATATTATAACAAGTCTTATATAGACAAGAGAGAGATAATACAGTACATCTAATGCATACAAATGTAGGGCTAAGATTATTTCTTAGTGCTGATGTTTTTAGCTTTTGAAAAGCTGATTGAATGCTTTGTCCTTTTGGTTTTGGAAAGCATCTGGTTGTACGAATTCCATTTAGCTTTTTGAAAAGCGGATTGAATGCTTTGTCCTTTTGTCTTTGGAAAAGCATCTGGTCCTACGGATTACAGTTAGGAATAGTAAAATGCCCTTTCAAAAGTAATTCCGGTTCTTTGAACCTCTACTCTTTGAAGGGTCATTTCCCTATTCTTAATAGGGGTCCAAATAGGCCATAGCTATCCCTTTAGGATTTATCATATCACCATTATTATCACTACTTCCTGTGGAGGAAGCTTCTTCTAGAAGTTGTAACACTTCTTCTACATTGGTTTCTTGGCTGTCCATATCTTGTAAAGCCTTCTTTAGTTTTACTTTTAATGCCTTCTTATTTTGTGAAGCACTGGTTGAGGACGCTATCGTTTTCTCTTTGTCTGGAGTTTTTGGAGCTACTGGCTTGGGAGTCCAGCCTTTGACTTTTATCTCTTTGGATAAATATTTGATTCTGTCTTGCTCACCTTTAGCAAAGTTCCAAGAAATAATGTACGAAACTCGCTTTTTGATGAAGAATTTGCACATCTGAATGTGTTTTGGGAGGGTTACACCCCCTTCTTTTGCACAAAAACTAGTGAATCGATTTAAGAACTGTTGGGGAAGGATTTCTTTGATCCCTCCAAAATATATCCACCATTCATAGAACCATCTAGGAATAATGGCATCTACCATAGCTGGACAATATTTAATAAACCAGGTGTGTCCTGGTCTGGTAGATAAAAAATTGAACCATGCTGCCTTATAGTCGTACCAATTATAGGTTTGGGGCCTATGGGGCATGGATAGTGCAATGGGTGTATGCAGGTGATCTGCGAACCAGTTGAAAGGGGTTAATACTCTTTTAATGGTGAATCTAGAATAATCAATATATTTCGGATTCCGCTCATTCATAGAATGGTCGACCTCAATAGAATCAGTGTCTACAAGGATGGCTTCATATTATCTTCTTGTTTTGAGTGGGTTCTCAGTATCCACAAAATTTTTATCATTGTAGACCGGCTTGATTAGCTGATCTAATGGATATCCTTCATATTCCTTATCTAAAGCAATAATTGGCATTACTTGAGTGGTAATGAATTTGAATTCTTCCTTGATGGGAGGAGTTGGTATTGGTTTAACCACTATGGGGTCTACATCTTGTGCGAAGGTTTCAGGAGCCTTCATAGCGTAACTCTATTTGGACTGAATAGATGAACTCGATGATTGCCCTTTATCAAAAGGCTTATTTGTCTTTAAATCTACCAATTTGGATGGCATTGGTGGAGGGAGCTTTGGAAATTCTGCCAAAGCTGCATATTTGTTTTGGAACGGTGATTGAAGTTCTGTTTTTAGTGTAGGCCTCTGAGGGACTGATGGTCTTAAGGGATTTGTTGAAGCTGACTGGAGATCAAATGGTCTAGCTATCTTGGTTTGTTCTGGTTTGCTGCCTACTGGGATTTTCCCCAGTGTGGTGGGTCTCATTTTGGCCCTGTAAGAATTCTCTTGTTAGAAAATCGGGAAGGGAATTATTTTATCCTTTGATAAATTCAATTTGAAAATCAAAGCTAGATAGGAGAGCTTGCCATCTAGCAAATATTTGTTTTGAAACCAAATTTTTGACATCCTTTTGTAAAATCTCTTTAGCAGATTTGCAATCTACTCTTGGTAAAAATTCTTTATTAATAAGATCGTCTTGAAATTTGGTGATACATAGTACTATGGATAAAACCTCTTTTTTAACAGTGCTGTAATTCTTTTGAGCGGAATTCCATATTCCAGACGTAAATCTGACTAACTGTTCAGAAGAACTAGTATTCTCCTTTTGTTTCAATATACCTCCATAACCGATATCCGAAGCATCAGTTTCAACAATCATAAAGGCTTCAGGAATAGGAATTCCTAGGCAAAGAAGGTTCTTGACTAATTCCTTTACTTTAATGACAACATTAGTTTGATCAGAACTCCAAGGGACTGGGGTTTTTTTAAGTCTTTTGTAAAGAGGTTCGCAGACCTGTCTAATGTTAGGGATGAAGTCTTCTACATAGTTAAGACTTCCTAAGAATCTTTGGAGTTGGGTTTTATCGTTAATTTCATTAGGGAATTTGGAGGAGAACTCTATGGCCCTACAGATAGGTTTATAACTACCTTGATAAAGATCATGCCCTAAGAATCTTATGGAGGTCTGAAAGAGCTTCATTTTCTTAGTACTTATGACTAAACCATTAAACTTAACAATCTTAGAGAAAGTGTTGAGATGTTTAAAATGGGAATCAATATTTTCTGAGAAAATTAGTACATCATCAATATAAATAATAGACATGTGACTATAAGGATTGAAGATCTTGTTCATGATGTTTTGAAACTCTGAGGGAGCATTTTTAAGACCGAAAGGTAAGACATTCCATTCATAATGCCCAAAAGGGACATTGAAGGCCGTCTTGTATTTACCCTTTTCAGCTATTTGAATCTGCCAGAATCTTAACTTCATATCAAACTTACTGTAAAGGTTGGCTTTGAAAGTTCTTTTCAAAAGATCCCTTTTGTTAGGGATTGGATGCCTGATCCATTTTAGGACCGTATTCAAAGGCTTGTAATTTATTACGAGCCTGGGAGTTCCTCGCTCCTTTTCTGCACTGTTATTGACGTAGAAAGCAGAGCAACTCCAGGGTGAATTTGAGGTTCTGATGATCCCATTTTTTAACAAATGGTTAATTTCGTCTTTGCAGATTTCCATCATTTCCTGGTTCATTTGGATGGGCCTGGCCTTAGTAGGGATGGCCTGTTCATTGAAACCAGTAATGTAAGGAAGTTCTACTAAATGTCATTTTTTTCCCAAAAAGCATTAGGAAATTCTGAACAAATTTCTTCCTCAAAAGTCTTTTGGAGATTGATAATTTTGTTTACCATCTCCGGGGTTTTTAAAAGTTGTTCGATTTTCTTTATGCGAATTTCTTGTTTAAGAAAACCAATATGTGAAGAAAGCCTGTTGATTTTAAAAGCAGTCCTTTCTTTAATAAGGGCGCCTTCTTCCTGAGATAGGGGCCGTAATAAAGGGAAGAACAGATTTTGATTTAAAATCGTTGTGTGAATGCCGTCAAAATCACTAGTGTAAAGTCGAATTTGATTAATAAAAGGGATTCCTAGAATGATATCTTCAGTGATGATGAAATCATTAACAAGACAAATGCCATTATTACAGATATGGGCTTTAGGAAGCTTGTAATCGATTTGCATCTTTTCTCCAGTTGCAGAGTAGAGACGAGAGGTGCTTTTGTGTAGATATTTAGTGGGTATAAGCCCTTTGACAATACAATTGCTGTCGGCGCCTGTATCAAAGAGAGCGACTCTGTTAAGAATGAAGTCTTTGTGTACTATAATTTTTACTGTGATATGTTCGTTGTAAGCTTTAATGGCTGTGATTGCAGCCTCGGAGGTAGAGGGAGAATCGAAGCCTGGGAAGGAGTTGGGTTCCTTCAGATGGTCATTTGGAATATGATCATTGATTATTAGGGAATCCTTGGGAGATTCTATTGGGGAGACAGTCTTTAAGACTTGTTCGGTAAGAATGTTGAGTTCTACCCGATCAAGTCGGATTTTTAAGTCCCTGATTTCTGCCTTGAGGGTGGAAATTTCACCTTTAAGATCAGCTATAGATGGTTCGACAGGTTTATCGAATCGAGACATAACCTATTTCATGCTAAAAGGCTGGATGATGGATTTGTGAGGCTTTTCTTCAGGAGAAAGCATCATCTTTTTGAGTTCTAGAAGGTATTTATTTCTAGTCTCCTCATCATGGATGTGCTCTATGATGTCAAACAAGATTTCTTTGGGATTTCCTGAAATAACATTAACGGTCTTCTTTGTAGAAGTGCAAAAGGTGCCGTTGCAAATGCAATCTTGGCCAGACTGGGATTGATCGGACTCATAAACGGCGTTGATGAATTCTTCGTTGCTATAGTCGTCACTAGAGGAGCTGAGAGAGTCGGAAGAATCTGATGAGTCTTTCATTATTGAGAATAATTTCTCTTTGGTTTCTTCAAAGAGACCTAATTGGTTGATCTTATTTTTCTTACCAGACTTACAATCCTTAGCTCTATGGCCCGTTTTACCACAAGTCCAGCAAGCATCTTTATTTTTAGAGAATTTTTTCCTAGTCTTCCTACTAGTTTTATATGGTTCCCTTTTAAAGGACTCTTTTCTAGGTTTGGATTTTTTATGGGGCTTATAGGATTTTTTCCTATGTTTCTTATTAGAAGGAGAGGATAGATTGGTGAAACCGAAATCTTGGCAGAAGGTTCCTAGCCCATATTTGGAAGTGCTGTCCTTCTTAAGTTGTTTCTTAAGCTTAAGGTCGGTGCAGAGATCTACCCCTACTGTGGTGATGAAGCTTATTATATCCCCATAAGTTAAAATTCCATAAGGGATTTTCCCTTCGAATCTACCTTTAATTTTGGTCCTAACCTTAGCTGCGAACAAAGGAGGAAGACCACTAATGAAACGTTCTTTCCAGAAGTCATTGTTGCAGTCAGGTCTAATCATGATTTTGACCAAGAAGGTGTCTTTATACCACCTAAAGTTAGCTAAATCTTTGCATGTGAGATTGTTAAGGATTTCTAAACTCCTATCTTGAAATAATTTGGGTTCTCCTATAAAATGTCTAGCTATATGATATAGGATAGTAGCACAGGCGTCTTCTTTTGCGACCTGCTCAAGTTTTTCCTGGCTATTTTCACCTTTGACAACGACCGTTTCTATAGTCGTGGCCTCATATATAAGGATTTTAACATCATCTGTGAAATATTTGTCCCACCAGTATTTTATCATACCAGTGAAGCCTGCTACGATCATTGTGGCTGCCTCTTTGTCAGAAGCTCCTCTAATTTTGTAAGCTGTGATGGCAACGCCCATTTCATGGAGTTTGTTATAGATTTGGTGTTCAACCAAACCGTCAACATTCCATTCAGTTATTCCTCTACCATTATGGTTAAAGGTGGAGAGGTAAGGGTTTTCTTTAAATTGGACGTCTGGAGGAGAGGGTCGTCTGTAATAGGTTTTCTTAGTAGAAAAACATTCATGGGTAAGCTTGGAAAGGGAGTCCTTTTGGCTGCTGGTCTCGCCTTTCTCAGAAATTTTGATTTAGAGAGCTTCTCATTGATTTGATCTAAGATTTTTCCCAAAACCTTAAAGTCATCGCTGAGATTAGGGAATTTCTCCTTTTGGAATTCAGGGATTTTAAATATAGGATTGGTAATGAGATTAGGGCCTGGAATGCTTTTCTCAGGAGTAGGTGAGCTGAAAGGAAGCATCAAGCTCTTAGTACCTCCTATTTGCTGGGATATAGTATGAAGGACCTGATTAGTATAGTTGTTTTGTTCAACTATCCTATCTAGGTCTCTGTTGATGGGGGCTGATAGGGGTCTATCATGCTTCTTCTTAAAGGGTGAAGCATTGAGGATCTCATTAGAATTAGGAATTTTTATCCCTTGAAGGGGAGGAGTAACGGATTCAACTACTTTGTTACTCTGCGTATACCATTTATTAATGATAACATGAAGGGATTCATTTGGGTTTTCCATTCTCCCAGTGAATTCAAATGATCTGAAGAATTCGATGTCACATCGAAGTCTTTTCATATCAGCTATCCATAGCCGACCAAATTCTTTTTGCTGCTCTGTAGAATAAGTACTGGTGTACCATTTTCTTTTTATTGCATCTTTTGGAAGGTACCAGCGAACCTCAAGGGCTTTGAGGTCTAGAGTATACTCATCATTGGATTTGATGACCTCTAATCCTGGGTCCGTTCTAATTTTTAGACGAGGTATGGTGAGGGGAGGTATATTGGAAAATGGGACTTTACTTTCTCTTCTGGACCCTACTAAATAATAGGATTTTACTTTCTGGTTAAGACCCTCCTGAAGAATGGGATTTTACTTTCTGTTCAAGATGGTCCTGTAAAATAGGATTTTATTTTACTTTCTGTTCAGGACCCTCCTAAAAAATGGAATT
>NW_025892271.1:0-4897 GCF_002878395.1 Capsicum annuum | reverse complement strand
ATAAATTTTAAATCAAGTAAAAAATATTATTTGTAAATACCTTTTCTCTTCATAGCATATCAAGACACACTTCTTTTCATACATGTCACAAAATATTTTTTCTTTTCACATGTAATTTATACATTTTTATACCTATCTTTCACCTGTATTTCATAACAATATTTTTATTTATAACATACATATACATTTACATAGTTTTAAATATTTAGATTTTTCAAACGAATTATTTTATACTTAACACATACAACTTTTATATTATTTTAAATATTTATACCTCCTCCCTCTTTTGATAAATTTAGTCTAGCGGGGTACCACATTTGTAGATCCTGAAGGGTGCCTAACCCCTTCCCTTTGGGATAACTTGAACCCTTACCTAGAATCTTAAATTGGTTTTCGCAGACTAAAAACATTAATCATATTTGTTAATAAATAGGTTTCCTTATTTTCCTTAAAAATTAGGTGGCGACTCTGTACAAATTTTCATTCTTTAAGAGTCCATAACGTCGTGCTCATTTTAACCTCAGGTAAAATTAGGGTATCACAGAATGGCGACTCCGCTGGGGATGAGGAGACGTTCAAACCATGATCAACTCGACTTTCAATCGAGAGAGGTATTTTTATATTTTTTTGTATATGATTAAATTCTTTATCTATTACACTGCAAATTATGTGAATTTACTCATAAATTCTTTACATTTTTTTATCATGCTTAGTTTAGGATTTTTATGCTTTATTATGTTATTTGTTTTACATATTTTTATATCATGCTATGTGAGAAAGGATGAAAGTCAAATCCAAACTTGCGTTCCTTATTTGTTTGAATAACACTACTTGTTACTGTTTTATCACTTGCATTTTTCTATCAAGTCTTTCGCCGAACACAATTCACACACTGTGGTACACACGAGGGGTGTACTGCACTCCTCTGAACCTTCTTTGGATTCCTTAGTTTCAGAGTTGGTGCAGTTAGGTTAGTGCACCTTCTCGCAAATATTCAGTCCCACTCTTGAACATTTAGGGAAAAATCCTACTCTAGTAATAGGTCATATTGCATATACCTTAGGCGAGACGGTCCAAGGTATCGTCTTCGCAACTAGGAAGCCACCCTTTTGTCAGAAGGTTATGAAACCTTTATGACATATTTTGTGTTAGAACTGATTCAGATAATCCAGAAATCAAACATTAATGGATTCAGAACAATCAAATTGACCTTGTTTTACTCTTCCTTCATTCGACATCATTTTCACGTCAATAGACATAAAGTATTACCCAAACTAGCCAACATTTGACACCATTTTCACGAATACAGAGTGTTGTTAAAACTCCACTTCAAAAATATCTTTCTCAAAGTCCATGAAAGCCGAGTGTTCTAAAAATGCTTTGCTTTCGTTCGACTTTCTCTTCAAGTCCGCAGATAGGAATGTCACTAAAAACTCAACCTACGTCTAACTTTTTCTTTTTTTGATCCAAACTAGAGTGGAATGTCGTCAAGAATTCTTCCAATGTTTGATTTTTTTCTAGTCAACAGACGTAGAATATTATTCAAAACTCTACAATTATTTGACACCCTTCTTCAAAACAATGAATGTGGAATATTATTCGTCTTCACCCACTTCTAACTCTTTCCAGCCAATGAGCGTGAGGCATCGTCGATACTTTTCCTCCATTCGATATCTCTACCACAAGATCTCCATTCATCAATAACGAGACTTGAGATACTCACTCTTTTAAAGGCATCATTTTAGCCCACTTCAATCAATTCTTATCGATTATATAGGCCTCTTTTAGCCGCCATTGTTGGATACATTCCCTCTTCAAGAAAACTTAAAATTTTTCTGAATCTAAAATGTGTCAAAATCTAGATTCATCTATATCAATTTGTTTGGACTAAGGCCTACCTCTGGCAAAATAAGGCTCCATAATATAAGATACGCTTACTCAACGTTGTCTGAATGTGCTTGTCTATCGACATGAACTAACTCTTGAACTTTCGTTTGTGTTTGCATTATTCCCCGATAGGCTGATTGTGTTGATCGATAGAACTAGCCGACTTAAGCTATATAATGAACACCAGTACCGTCGACCCGAACAGAAGTGTTCCAACACTGGCAAACGTATCAGGAGTTTTCAAAAGACAAGATAATGAACGTATGCTTCTTTTGGAGCAACAACTTGAGACGTTAAAAGAAGAACTACACCAAGGAAAGGATCCCACACATCCATCCACGGCTACGCTACCGCGCCCTCCTAATTTTTTATCTCTAGAAACTCCAATACCTAAATGCTATCAGTCAGTACAACCTCCCACAACGACTGTTGGTTTAACAAATCCCTCATCCCCGTTCATACTCAGCACCTCCCATAAATTCTCATTTCACCCCACATCCAAATATTGTCATATCTGCTCGTGATATTCAATGAACAAATCACGCTACCTTTTAAGAACAATATATTTCTCCAATGTGCGTGACTGAGACACCCGTTTTCACCATGCCTGCTAAAAGTAGGCTTTCGATAAGTACAAGGACAAAAAGAGGGGAATGACAAAATCGCAAATGAGCTTTGTAATCTCAAGCGAGCGATGAAACACCTCCAAGAAACTTAAGTCAGCAATCATTTGGACTACGAAGATTTATGTATCTATCCAAATGTTGATTTGCCAATCGGGTTCAAGCCACCTAAGTTTGACTTGTTTGATGGAACCGGGGATCCTCATACTCATTTAAAAGCATATTGTGATAAATTGGTAAGAATTGGAAAAAATGAGAAGCTCATAATGAAGTTGTTCATTAGAAGTTTGTCTGGTGAGGCTCTCGCTTGGTACACCAAAAAAGACCCTCGTCGTTGGCGTAAATGGAGTGACATGGCTGAAGTCTTTATGAATAATTTCAAGTTTAATACAAAAATTGTACCTGATCAACTTTCCCTCATCAATATACAAAAGAAGTCCTCTGAATCCTTCTAGGAATATGCTCGGCGATGGAGGTCTGAGGTGGAAAAGGTTCAACCACCAATGGACGAAAGTGAATTAATGAAGTATTTTATCCCCAGTCAAAAGGGTGTCTATTTTGAAAGGATAATGTCCACATTGGGGCAGAAGTTTGCTGATTGTGTAAAAATGGGGAATTTTATAGAAGAGGCGATTAACTCTGGAAAGATTAAGTCGGCAAATAACTCAAGCAAGTCTACTCGGTTAGAGTCCATTGAAGGAGCCAAGGAGGAGAATGAAGAAGAAATATTTGTTATGAGACCACACCATTCAATACCTGAATCGTCCCAATCACTTCAAAGTCCTGATAATGAACTGATGCAAATATCGAATCATACATTTCATCATGCCTATAATATCCAACAAAATTACCTTTAACCCCAAGCTCCCACATACCAAATCCACCATAACCATGCGTACCAATCTAATTGTCATTTTATCAAAATCTGACACCTTTTGCGCTAAGACAAAATTCGAAGGGTAAGCGTAATCGAAGCTGCACTCAATTTATTGAACCATTGGCACTTTTTGAGAGACTGAGAGCTATAAATTTATTGCGACCGGAGTTGGCGAAGATTCCTAATCCATTACCTAAATGATTCGATGAAACAAAGAGATGTGCTTTCCACTTTGGAGTTTCGGGGCACGATACTGGAGATTGTAATAGGTTAAGGCATAGAATTGGGTGCTTGATCAAGGCCGGGGCAATCCAATGTGTCGAAGAGCAACCAAATGAAAATAATGATTCGGTGCCCAATCATGAAAATAGAGGAGTGTATATGACATGAGAGACACCATTCTCCACGTCGAGCTAGTAGGGCCTCCATATAAGCCACTCTACAGAGAAGTGCAAACTTTAGAGGGAATACAATATAGACGAATCTAAGTTGATTGACTCAGAGACAATAAATAGAGTCCTATATTTGAAGGCATAAGATCTCCTCTAATTATCATGTATCAGAACTACGTTCTGACCTGATTTCTCATGGTGAGATACATAGGCAACCCTCATCGGGTTCGGTCGTACTTAAGTAGAATCATTTTCTCTTTTGTAGTTGGAACTACGTATGACCTGATTTCCCTCGGTAGGATACTTAGCCAGCCTATATAAGGCTCGGTCCTTTTATAATACAAAATTCTATTTTTTCCTAATGACAAGCGAAACTTGAATGCGATGGTATCCAAAAAACCCAACACAATCCATCAAGACTATCCCAAGATATACAGCGTAGAATCATTGAAAAAGTCTCTCAAAGAGACTGGGGCAAAATTTTGAAGAACGTTTCGAAAATTAACAAAGGCTAGGACGTTCAACTTGAAAATGTTACAATCAAGGTTGATTTGTAACAAATAATGCAAGACATCATTAGAGCTACAAGACATCAACGAGGGATGAATTGACTATAATATCGAGAGAAATACACCAAGGGTTAATACAGAAGACACTTCTACCACTTAACCAAAGATCTTCTCTACAAATATTGTTAAAAGATACTATCAATACAAATGCTCCAAAATCACATCGACAATCAACGTAGGATCAAACACTCGTTACTTCAGTCATAAATCTTTAGGAGGATTTCTAAAAAATATGCTTAAAAGCGTTCAAGCTTGGATTATGACTAATACATCAATCGAGGATATCAACATTCAATATCTATTGACACGTGAGATAACATACGTTGGCATCAAGGATATCTCATCATCCTATGAATCAGCATCTAATTCATCAAAAGTACATGCTTCGTCTTTAAGTCGCTATCTGAAAGCGAACGTCATATGAGATTTCCTTAAAATTGATAATTTGAGGATCATCTATAAGTCATATTATTTGAAATAAGATAGTGTGCAAGATTACCTCTGATTTGATAGTCTATAGGTCATTCGTAAGCCGCAATAACATCCTAA
>NW_025892270.1:0-6537 GCF_002878395.1 Capsicum annuum | reverse complement strand
ACTTCTTGAATTGCGTTCAACAAATCAATACCCCAGAATCAATTTGCTCAACTAGATTTTCTAGTGAGTATAAGCTCTGATACCATGTAATTAGACCATATAGTAGTACATTTCTTGTAGAAGAAGAAAAAGAAGAGGAGGTACAGATTTAGGAAGAAGAAGGAGAAAGTAGTAGAGAGGAGAGAAGGATCATTAGAGATAAAGAGTAGAGTTGTTTATTTATCATGATCATTCAACGTACACTTGAATTCGATATATAGACTTGTTTATGAGCTAACCAACTAACTACCTAGCCGTTAAACTATCCAAGTAACTAATTGCCCAAAAAAAATAGTTATAACAGAAAATTGGAAATTAGTCTACCCTGCTTCTTCTTTGCTCTGCTGCATTGTTTATATATTCAACATATGTACATTTGAAAATTGTGTATAGAAGCTTATATATCATTCTAGAAAATAATTGTAGAGAATGAACTACTTATGTTTTAGCAAGTTATGCTTTGGTGCCATTACATAAAATCTAAGGATGAGATTCAAAAATTTTATTTTGTTACATAATTGTAGAGAATGAACTACTTATGTTACATAATTGTTTTTGATATTTTATTTTGTACATAGTATATTTCTTACAAAATATCATTACATAATATTTGAGCATGTTGTTATAGAGGTAATTTTACAAAGAATGTACCACTATATTAAACGTCATTACTGTTTTAAGTGTTATAAGCAGAGTGTCATTATAGAAAAGTAAAATATAACATGAAAAAACTATTCTGGAGAAAATCAGGTTGCTATAGTAAAATGCCGTTATAACTATAAAGATGAGTAGAGTATGAAAGATTCTATTGATTTCATTGATATGTATGTGTATATATACAAGAGAATACAAACTAAATAAGGTTAGAATCAACTAATAAAGAATTGTGATCTTCTCCTAAATAAAAACTAAATCACTATGAGATACTGAGATATGGAAGATCTACTGAGATGAGGAAGATCAATCGTGAGATATCTTCCAAGATAGGATGTATGCGACAATAGGCCCCCCTCAAGATAGGCAATGTGTAGCAAAGCCTAGCTTGAATAGGTGTTTATCAAATGCCGGCTTTGGTAGAGCTTTAGTTAGAGTATCCGCGATTTGTTCTGCAACATGAATATGAACAATGTGAACTTGATTCTACTGAACTTGTTTGCAAACAAAGTGAAAGTCTACAGCAATGTGCTCATGCGGCTATGAAAAACTGGATTTGCACACAAATAAGTTGCACCAACATTGTCATAGTAAATGGTTGCTCTTTGAGGAAATGAAACATGTAATTCTTTTAGCAGATTTGTCACCCAGTTGGTCTTAACCAGTGCACTTACAACAACACGATACTCTGCTTCAGTTGATAAGCAAGCAATTTTTCTTTGTTTCCCGGAAGACCAGCTCCCTGAATTTTGTCCAAAAAACAATATATAGTCAGTAGTGGAAGCTCGATCACTCACATCTCCAGCCCAATTCGTGTCTGAGTACATGTGTAGGTTGAAATCATTACCTTTTTGAATGTGAAGAGCGAACTAAAGTGTTTCTTGGAGATACCTAAGTACTCATTTGAGTGCTTTCCAGTGCACTTCAGATGGAGAGTGCATAAATTGAGACAATTTATTCACAGAGAACCTAATGTCTGGACGAGTGAAAGACAAGTACTGTAGTTTTTCAAGAACTCTCCTGTAGCAAGTGGCATCAGTTGGTTCCACTCCATCATGTAGTTGAGGCACTTCAGTGGAACTCATTGGTTTTTTTTGCTGAATTACAGTCCTTCATGTTTTTATCAAAGATGATTTCATTGATGTAGTTGGAATGTGATAAAGTGATTCCTTTGGCAGTTCGGAGCACCTCCACTCCAAGAAAGAAGTTTAGATTCCCAAGATCCTTAATGGAAAAACGCCTAGCAAGACGAGCAATAACCCGATTTACCTCTGCGCTGTGATTCCCTGTAATAATGATATCGTCTACATAAAACAGTGCGTACAAAATGTTTTTTGACACTTTGTGAATAAAGAGTGAGGCATCAGATTCTGACTTGACAAATCCCAAATAAAGAAGAAATGTCTTAAGTTCATTGTACTACGCCCGAGGGCCTTGCTTGAGGCCATATATTGCTTTTTTTAGATGACATATGTGGGAGGGAAACTGATCGTCTACAAAATCTGGAGGTTGGACCGTTACAATTCTTTTTCTAAATGACCTTACAAGAATGCGTTGTTAACATCAAGCTGGCGTAGGGGCTAATTCCGCTGGACAGTAATAGAGAGAACCAAATGTACAGTAGTTGGTTTGATGACCGGACTAAACGTGGCATGATAGTCAACACTAGGACGCCATGTAAACCCCTTCGTAACAAGTTGAGCCTTGTAGTGATCAATTGTCCCATCAATTTTTATTTTTAACCTGTATAACCATTTGCAAGAAACAATGTTTTTTGTGGAGTCATGTTGTAACACCCTGCATTTTTCGGGCTAGAAATCGAAGCGTCGTTACTACGCGTATAGACTTGAACTAGATGATTCCTTGTTAATATATGTGTGGTGATAAATCCTACAGTGTGGGAATACCTTTGGATATGAATTGAGGTCAAAAAAGCCCCTACTCTAAGACGAGTTGAAAACATTTCTACCAATTAAGTTTTTGTGGATGTTAAAACTTGAGTCAACCTCCATCAACCATGAATTCTTGTATATCATGAAATAGAGGGATTGCTATATATCAAATGAAAGGTCTTAGAAGTATCTTTCCAACGATACCAATTATGCCAAAATCGAACTACTGATCAAAAAGCTATAGCCATTTTCGTGAGAGGCAGTAGCCCAAGGCGATAATCTCGTGGCGCCCTGGCTATTCTAGCCAGTGTATTTTTCTGCAATCAGCTCCACATTTTCCAGGGTTATTTGGGTCAATTCCACCCCTATTAATTCAGCCTAAACACCGAATTTTAACCCCAAAACAGCACTTTAGACCCCCAAATTCATATTCTCTCCAAAATTCCTTTCAAGAACACCCCTTAGGGTTTCAACCCAAAGATCAATATATCTAAAGATTTCACCGTGGGTTTTCAATAATCCTTCGAGATTCAAAATCCCCATTATGAGGGCTACAAGAAGCACCCATCAATTTTTCGAATATCATCTCTAAGGCAGGAGTTCATTCAAGAGTCATAATTTAAGGTACGTGGGGTTTTCCTAAAATCTCATGGATATAGAAATCATGTTTTAAGAAAAGGGTTTCGGATTTATGAATATATTTATGTTTTAGAAGCATTGATGATATTGTTTTGGTCTTTAGGTCTTCCCCAAATTGATTTGAAATAATATATATATATATATATATATATATATATATATATATATATATAAGCATGTGTTTTAAGATTGATGATTGAATTGAGAGCATGATTCATGACAAAGCCCTCTCTTGTGATGATTGTTATTTACTTATGTTATACTATGAATTGTTCTAAATTGCATCTTAAAAGCATGATATCAAATGTCTTGATTTATGTTATGACCTGAATATGATTTCAAAAATAAAAAGAGAGGGTTATGCATGTTGATGAATGTTCAATATGCATATAACAAAGAGTAGCATGGTTTGTCAAAAGAACGCATGACCACCACATGTTTGAATAATCTCAGCATAGTTTTGACTGGTGTCTTCGGAACATGAAATCTTGTGTTTTAAATGAAAGAATTATGCATGATGCAATATGGCTCACAAATAGGACTTGCAAGTCTTGGTGTGACGACACCAATTCAGATTATGCCATGATAGTTCAGAATAGAATAGAATGCATGTTTGAAATCAGCCTTTTCAGATGTTGAAACAAGAAGAAATGTATGATTCAGAACAAGATAAAATTGGGCATAAAGAGAGGTTAGGTGGTTCCCCGAAGAAGGCATGAGTTCAAACGACTCATTGCCCAAAATCGTGATTTGTCTATCCGGGTTTATTATATTACGCTGGCCTAGAGCCTTGTGGTGTATCAAACTTAGACACTCCAACCCTTGTGGAACACTCGGGTTAGGGCCTTCCCCGCCGAGTCAATGGAGGATTACATATAACTCGTGGAATATCATACTTGTAGGGGAGTACCACCTAACTCAGAAGTAATACAAAGATCAGTAATTGCATTGACAAAAAGGTTTATGTTTTCAAGAATACCCATGTGTTTTGAAATTATGTTTTTTTCATGGTGATTTATGACTAGATATCAACTATTTTATTTATATAAAAGTGTTATTTTGGATTGCTCTGTGTACCAGTACAACTGTATTGACCCCCCTCCCTCCAGGTTTTGAGGCTCAGTTTAGGGGTCCTGATAAGCAGTAGATTCAAATAGATAGAAGTGCAGAGTTCAGTTGGTGAGCCTTCTACACTCCAGAAGGCCTATCTATTTTTCTGATATTTATCATAGTTTTGGTTTTGGTCTACTGGGGCCCTTGTCCCAGTTTTCAGATAGTTGATATTTGATCATGTAGTAGATATTTCACAGACGGTTATCAGACGTTGTTAGATGGTTTCTGTATTTTGACTTTTATTTTAATTTATGTTAGACTTATGACCATGATTTCGTTGTTACACATATTTTTTCATTTCCTTATTGTATATGAATGGTGTATATGATTTCAAGTTAGAAGTGTATCCGGGCCTTCATGGTTTGGAATGCTCATCACGGCCAGGGCCTCGGCTTGGGTCGTGACAAATTTTATATCAGAGCACGTTCATGGTCCCAGGGTGTCTGCAAAATCACATCAGGTAGAGTCTTGTTTATGGGTGTGTAGAGCGCCACACTTATAAACAGGAGGCTACTAGATATTTTGGAATGTCTCTCTTTCTTCATGTTTTAGTTCGTGCTATAGAGTCAGAATGGTATGGTCCTTTCATATTGAGCCATATAAGATTTTAAAATTATGCAAGGACTTGAGAAGAGTCCGTTAGTGCTTCAGGGTGTATTGATTCTAGTGTGAACTTTGGTTCTGATGAAATTGTGCTTTTCAGCCTGCGGTATTAAGGGTATTCAGTCCTTTTCAAAAAAATTATGTTACAGATGTCATGCCTAGAAGGGGAATGATGTCTAACAGAATTGTTGGAACTGTATTTCCACCCAAGTAGTAGTATAAGTTAAAGGGTCAGTGTCATGACCTATTGGTAGTGAGATTAGACCAAGAAGTTGATGTTATGAAGTCACAAAGTTAGGATTCTGAGTAAGGGTTACTTTTGTGTAAATAAATAGTTTAGTTGAATAACTGTTGATTGAGGATGATTTACCCTTTATAGTGATAGACTAATGTGGTAGGTAGTAGCATGTGTGGATTGTATAATAGTTTGTGGGGGAAGTGTTTGACTCAGATTTTTATTTATACAGTGTAAGATATGTATTCTTAGATCATTGATTATTGTGTGTCAAGTTTCGACCTCTTGTATTCTTGATATCATTGTGTTGTTGAAAACAAAAAGTCTAGTAAAGTCGTGTGGGGATCTTTCGATTCACTAGCATAGTTGCTTTGTTATTCATCTCATTTTCTTGTTCCAAACACAAAAAGCAAAGTCCAGTGAATCCGTGTGAGGCCTATTTCGATTCACTAGCAACTTATTGTCACGACCCGAACCAGGGCCTGGCCGTGATGAGCATTTCAAACCATGAAGGCCCGAAACACCCCTATTTGTCTGGTAATCATGCACCTAATTCATATGATCAAAGTAATGCGGAAGAAACGCAATTATTCAGAAACATGGTCATAACTATGAAAAAAACAATAACGGGGAAATAAGGTTCTCCCAACGTCAATCCACCTCTAAACAACTGTCTGCGAAAATCTCTAACAAATGACTGAGTCAAGTAACTGTATATAAAATGAGACAAGGCCCCCAATAGACCCCAAAACTAAATATAAGAAAAAAAGGACTGCAGGACATAAGACCTTCCAAAACATAGAAGGCTCACCACTTGTCTCTACAACTCTATCTGAATGATCTACTGATTCTCTTGACCCCTAGAATGGGCCTCTGAACCTGAGAGGTTAGAGAGGGGGAGGGGGTCAGCACAAAAGTACTGGCAATATTTCGAGCCGGCTTCCGTAGAAAATTCAGACTTTCTTTTTGATGCTGTGATCACATAAAAACATAAACTTTGAGGCTCAATAGCTAAATACATGGCAATTGAATCAGATATATCAAAACAAAACATAATGTTTTTACAAAATATAGTTGAGAGCCATTATAAAGCAATTTCGGATTAAATCATTTGAAAACACATGGGCGTAATGCAATAGTTTCTTAACAACAATGAAATGCAACTGAGCTAGGTGGAATACCCTACATAATTTACACCAACTGTCAAACCTCAGTAGCCGCCGAGATTTGAGTATAAGTGAGGGAGAGACACACAAGACCACAAAGCAGGGTGTCTCAACCCACTGGTAGTGCCCAAGATCACTTAGCTCGAGCTCCTACCTATAGTCCCATTTTCGGATTGACATAAAGTCAAGTACACAA
>NW_025892269.1:0-2667 GCF_002878395.1 Capsicum annuum | reverse complement strand
GGGGCGAATGAAGAAGAAGCTGGTGTTGAGGAGGAGTATTGAAGATATCAACACCTGAATATGAAAGACATGGTTATTTGTTTATCTCCATATTTTGTTTGCCTTAAGTCATTAATAATTTGTTTAGATAAGCTTTGAATTGTTAGTTATTTTTTTTAGTGTTTTTGTTTCAGTCAAATTGCAGGTCTATTGGCTATTGGTTAGGAGTAAGTTGAGTCCTAGTAATAAGCAATGACTTGCTTATACGTTTGTAAGACTATATATACAGGGTATTTGCATCAATAAAGGATTAGTTCTCTGATTTTCCATCAAATTTTCTGTCAGGTTTTTTGTTTAATATTCAACAGATTAAGCTGTCTTCGAATATCTAATGTGGTTGATACATAGTCTAGTCTTATTATGATCAAGAGCAATATTTCGTGTGGACGTTTCTTCAACCCAGCCTAGTTATTTTAATTCCAACAAATTTTAAAAATTTATAGAGTAAGTAGTAGGGTTCATAAGTGTTTCGTTTTTTTTTCACTTGAATGTTGAAAACGTGTCTATTAATTGATATAACCAAGAAAAAAATACAAGGTTATGCATAGGACCATTAGTTTGTTATTCCATTCATTTGGCAACAACTAAGTTTGTATAATTAGGACCACTTGATATTAAATTAAACTACAATAAGGATATTCAAGAAAATCGAAAAAAAGTACATAAAATTGAAAAACTGAATATGGTGAGATAGAAAGAATCTCTTTACTCTTAATTAAAAGTTTTTATTTGAAACCTCGAGTGAAAAAACTCTAGTGAGAAGCGCTTTCGTCGCTCCGTTTGCATTCACCATGTTACAAAATTCATTCCAATTAAGCAAAACTCCTTTTTTGTGTGTATATATTGAAGTACATATCTAAGTTGAGTGTATATAATTAACTGAAATGTTTAAGGAATGAAGGTGAGGCACAAACACAATGACCTAAGAACTTTAAATTATCAGATCTCCCGTGTATAATGAATTAGAAGTTTGACACTGAATAAAAAGAAAAGAAACTTCTGTTCTTTATTAATATCACAAGTTTAAAAAATTTTGATTTCTTTATTAAACTTTGAGTTAAGTAAAACAATGTCAATTAAGATACTAAAAATGAAGGGTTCCGAAAGTAATATCGTCCACTAACATGAGGTTTAATAAGATAATTGAAATCCAAAATCTATTGGAAGCGTTGTTTGCAGAAATATACACCAATAAATGCACCAAATATTGGAATGAAAATCACAAAATAAATTATATAATGTGAATCCTACAAATTTTCACTCTTATAATCAAGTCTGTCTTATCCTTTTTCAAATGGTTTAAATGTAACACCTCGTAGTCGTAACGCTCTTTTGATGCTTCTAAAATGATCTTTAGGACCCCCGTAGTGATGGTAGATCATGCAATGACGTTGTGGGAGGTGTTGGGAGTGTTTAAGGACCTCTAAACTAAGTAGGCATTGCAAAATAGAGCTTAAACGATGGCTAGGCATCGCATTACCATCGCCTACCTTCACTGGAAAAGGTTTGCCATAGCTTGGGTACCGCAAACCATAAGGTTTGTCATGGGTTAGGTTCCGCAAACCTAAAAGTTTGCCATGGGTTAGGCACCACCAACCATATATTTTTTGCGGTGTAGGAACTCCATTTTTGAGTTAATACAAGGGCAACAAAGTCTTTTTGCATTCTATAACCGTCCCTAAATATAATTACATGAAATCAAAGCCCCTAAATACGTTTAAGGACTCTCAAAATCCCTAGTTATCTTCCTTAAACATAAGAAGAGAAAAGCAACCTAAGGTTTGGACATTCAAGCTTAAAGAGTCAAATTTCTTCGTTATTTCTTCTCAATAAAGTATGTAGGGCTGTCCTGATACTCCATGGGCATAAGTTATTGTTTTACTAAGCTTTTGAAAGCAACTACGATGTTTATAACAAGAGATTGAACAATTGTTTCGAACAATCAAATCATGAAACCCTATTCAATATATATATATATATATATGGTTTTGATCTTGATCAGGCCTTCCCTTAAACTCGAACTATGCTCGTGTAAGTATGTATATTCGTTTTTAGTTTTGAAATTCGAATTGAGAGCATGAATAATTAAATTCCCTCTCTTGTTGTGACATCTCTTGACTTTACGTGTTATGAGTTGATCATATTGCATATTGGGAAGCATGAAACGGATATTTTCTATTGTTTAAGGACTTGATATTGGTTATGATTTTCAGAGAGGGTGTTTTCTTGTTTTTAAATGTCAAAGATGATGATTGAATGAATTGCATGGATTACTACAAAGTAATTGATCACCACATGTTAAGGAATTGAAATAAGAGAAGCTTTGCATGAGTTTTCACATATTTTTGAAAAACGAATTCTCTTGTATTGTTTAAATAAATGATTTGATGGTCCATAAGAGTGTTTTTTTTTTTCCACTTGAATGTTGAAACGTGTGTATTAATGGACCATTAATTGATATAACTAAGAAAAATATGAGGTTATGTATAGGACCATTAGCTTGTGAAGTGATTCCGGTCATTTGGCAACAAATAAGTTTAATTTGTACTATTAGGATCACTTGTATCCTCACGTAGAAAGTAGGGTTGAAATTAAACTACAATAAATAAGGATGTTCAAGAAAAATCG
>NW_025892268.1:0-1126 GCF_002878395.1 Capsicum annuum | reverse complement strand
ACACCTAATAGAAAACTAGTTACCACGTAGCTTATACCATAATTAGGAAGAATAGTCATAACATTGCATCCAGCTAGAATCACATCAATAACCGATATAATAATCATGAATGTATCGAATCTATGCATGTCATCACCAGTATCCAATCATTGAAATAATAAGCATCATACCACACCTTCCTCCGTCCCATACCGGAGAGATGTGTATACGCACACACACACACATATATATTCATGAACTGTAGTCGCATCCTCAACAAGGATAAACACTTCCCGGATATCCAATCTATATCATCTATGGACTCTTGACCCAATAATATGTCTAGAATAATCATAACATCATAATCGCGACCTTAGGCTCATATACATATCTGGAACTCATATCGATAATCATATTTATAAGTCGTAGCATATCTATAATCATCTCACATATAGGAGGCATCTCACATTTAGGAGGCATAATATCAACAAGCATATTACCTCTATTAGACATCTCATATCTATAGGTTATACATCATGACCAAGAGGAAAATCATCTCTATAAGCTCAACAATCATAACTAAGAGAAAAATCATCTCTATGGACCAAACATCATAACTAAGAGGAAAATGTATCTCTATGGGTCAAATATCATAAGTAAGAGGAAAATGCATCTCTATGACCAGATATCATAATTAAGAGGAAAAATACATCTCTATGGTCAAATATCATAATTAAGAGGAAAATGCATCTCTATGGGTCAAACATCATAATTAAGAGGAAAATGCATCTCTATGACCAAATATCATAATTAAGAGGAAAAATACATCTCTATGGCGAAATATCATAATTAAGAGGAAAAATACATCTCTATGGCGAAATATCATAATTAAGAGGAAAATTAACATCTTTATAGTTCATTAATCATAATCCGGCGAAAATCATTACTATTTATCAATTCACCAAGTAAATCTTATAAATAAGGCTCATTAGTCTCAACTTGGCCTACTATCCGCAACTAAGCCCACAAGGGCTAACACAAATCTTGGCTTAAGTGGGCCGGATGATCCCACTTCTAATCCCCAATCTCCATATTTAGGCAAACTACTCCCAAAACTAGGCTAAGGTATCTAGTTCAACTTCTAGAT
>NW_025892267.1:0-1064 GCF_002878395.1 Capsicum annuum | reverse complement strand
TTTGTTGATTTCATTTGATTTATGACCATGTTTTTCGTAATTTTTTTTATCTTCTGTATATCTTATTATCATATGAATTATATTCATGATTACCAGATAGATAGGGTTGTTTCGGGCCTTCATGGTTTGGAATGCTCGTCATGGCCAGGACCCCAGTTTGGGTTGTGAGAAACTTGGTATCAAAGCACGGTTCATGGTCCCAGGGTGTCTGCAAAATTGCATCAGGTAGAGTCTTGTTTATAGGTGTGTAGCGCGCCACACTTATGAGCAGGAGGCTACTAGGCGATTAGGAATGTCACTCTTTCTTCCTGTTCTAGTTCGTACAATAGAGTCAGAATGTTCCTCTTTCATACTCTAATTCGTGCTATGGTGTCGCCCATACGAAAGTAAAAAAAGTCATCCCAAATGCTTTCCTTACTCTAATGTCCTCAGCTATGTCTCATTATTGAGGTGATTCAAGTGCAGAAGTTTAGAATCTAAATGGTATGGTCCTTTCTTATTGAACCATATAAGAGGTAAAATTTGTGCATGGACTTTAGAAGAGTCCGTTAGTGCTTCAATGTGTATTGATTCTGATGTAAACATTAATCCTGATGGAATCGTGCTTTTCAGCTTGAGGTATTAATTGCATTTAATCCCCTTCAAATTTATGTTCCAAATGTCTTGCTTAATGGGTGATGATGTGTAGTAGAATGTTAGAACTGTATTTCCACCCAAATAGTAGTATGCATTAAAGTGTTGTTGTCATGACCTATTGGTAGTGAAATTAGACCAAGAAGTTGGTGATGTGAAGTCACAAAGTTAGAAGTCAGAGCGAGGGTGACTTTTGTGTAAATTAATATTTTAGTTGAATAACCGATGTTCGAGAATGATTTACCCCCTTATGATGATAGACTAATGTGGTAACTAGTAGCATGTGTGGATGGTATGGTAGTCCGTGGAGGAAGTGTTTGACTCCGATTATATTTATACAAAGTAAGATGTGTATTCTTAGTTCATTGGATATTGCATATTAAATTTCTATCTCATGTAATCTTGTCATCAAGGTGTTGTTGAAAAAAATA
>NW_025892266.1:140993-152876 GCF_002878395.1 Capsicum annuum | reverse complement strand
GTCTACTTAGTGGAATGACTCTCTAGTGCTATTCTTGATTGCTTTTTCCCTTAAAAGTTGAATGATACGAAGGCTGCAAAATTTGTGAATTCAAAGAAGGAAGGATGATAGCCAAAGGAGTATTCCTTGAGGTTACTTTATCTGTCGTGTTATGCTCCTGAGTTTGTATCTAGAGCGAGGGATAGAATAAGGAAGTTTACTTTGGGATTTTCCTCTAATTTGATTTTAGAGAGCAAAGTTGCCTTGTTGAACAAGGATATGGACATCTTTAAACGTATGGTGTATAGGCAATAAGTGGAAGAGGAAAATAAGAAGAAAGCAAAGATGAGTAAAAGACAAAACAAGAAGTTTCAGTATATAGACAAGGCTAAAAGTCAGCAACAGAGTGGTAGAGATAGTGGAAATAGTCTAAGAAAAAGTGAGGCAATTCTAGTTTATTTTCTACTACCAGTGCCCCATACCCTAAACCATATAGGAATTATCAATTTCAGAGTAATAGTGGGTTTAAGGCATAGGGTGCTGAATATAAGGTTAGTGGGGCCCAGTCAACTCTATTCTATCCCCCTAGTTGTTTTTGTGGTCAGGTGCATTATGGGGTTTATGACTAGGGGAGTAATTGGTGTTTTAGTTATGGTCAGATTGGTCACATGCAATAGTATTGTCCTTCTAGGGTTGCTTCTAGAGCAAATAAGGTTTGTTTTGCTACTTCTTCAGCCCCTGCACCAAACGAAGCAACTTCTTGTTTCAGCACTAGTTGGAATTGCCTTTATGCTCTTGCTACCCAAATAAAATCTAAGATATCTCTTATTGTTGTTACCGGTATGATAAAACTCTTCACTTGTGATATATATTATTTGTTTAGTTCTAGGTCTACTCTATCTTATATGACCCCTTATGTGTCTCTTCATTTGGATTTTGGTCCTAAGTATGTTCTTGACCCCTTTTTTATGTCCACCCCGGTGGGTGATTCTTTCATGGCTAGAAGAATCTATAGGGGTTATATAGTTTCTATCTGTGGTAGGGAGACGTTAGTGGATCTGATAGAGTTGGATATATTAGATTTTGATTTGATTTTGGGGATCGATTAGTTAAACCCGTGCTATGCTTCTCTTGATCGTAGGACCCGAATGGTAAGTTTCAAATTCCCAAATGAGCCAGCGATTGAGTAGGAAGGTACTTCCCTAGTTCCTAAGGGAAGGTTCATTTCATATCATAGAGCTTGGAAATTGATTTCTAAGAGGTGTCTCTACCATTTAGTGCATGTTAAGGATTTTAGATCTGAAGGTCATTTATTTCAATGCTGTTGTGGTTTTTTAGTTTCCTAATGCCTTTCTTGATAATATTTTTGGTGTTCCTCCTGATAGAGAAATTGATTTTGGGATTGATCTTTGTTTGGAAACTTGTCCTTTTACCATCCCTTCTTACAAAAATGTTGTGACTAAGTAGAAGAAACTTAAGGAGCGACTAAAAGATCTTCTAAATAGGGGTTTATCTGCCCTAGTGTTTCTCCCAAGTATGCTCCGATTCTCTTCCTGCATAAGAATGATAGGCCCTTTTGGATGTGTATAGATTATAGCTAGTTAAACAAGGTGACTATTAATTATAAGTATTTGCTTCATAGGATTGATGATCTATTTGACTAGCTTCAGGGAGCTAATTCCTTTTCTAAGATTGATCTTTGATCAGGTTTCTACAAACTAAAGATTAGGGAGGTGGATATCCCAAAGACTATTTTTCATACTAGATATGGAAATTTGAGTTTTTTGTGATGTCCTTTGGTTTGATGAATGCCCTAGTGGCTTTCAGAGATCTTATTATTTGTGTATTTCGTTAGTTTTTGGGCTTGTTTGTCATTATGTTTATTGATGATATTCTACTATATTCAAAGAGTATGGTAGATCAAGTTGACCACCTCTATATAGTGTTGCAGACCCTTAAGGAACAACGACTGTATGCTAAATTCTCTAAGTGTGAGTTTTTGCTGAATATTGTGACTTATCTGGGTCATGTTATTACTACTGAAGGGGTCATGGTGTATCCATAAAAAGTTGTGATGGTTAAGAAGTTGCCTAGACGCACGACTCAAATAAATATTCAAACCCTCTTGGGTTTTGTCGGTTATTATAGCAGGTTTGTGGAATGTTTCTCTTCATTGCTACACCATTGACTAAAATGACTCAAAATAAAGTGATGTTTATATGGTCGGATATTTGTAAGGGTGGTTGTAAGAAATTTAGGGATAAGTTAACTTTGGATCTAGTTTTAACCCTTTTCAAGAGTACCAAAGGTTTTATTGTTTATTGGATGCATACTGGGTGGGACTTAATTGTATTTTGATGTCGCATATCAATGTGGTTGCATATGGTTCTAGGCAATTTAAGTTTTATGAAAGGAACAATATACTACATGATTTGGAGTTGTTGGTTGTGGTATTTTCTTTGAAGATTTGGCGTCATTACTTGTATGGGGTACATGTTGACACCTTATTAGACCATATAAGTTATAAGATGTGTTCACCTAGAAGGAGTTAAATCTTAGGCAAGAAAGGTTTCTTGAGTTTCTCAAGGATTACGATATGAGTCTCCATTATCTTTAAGGTAAATCCAATGTTGTTATTGATGCTCTCAGCATGTTATGTATGGAAAGATTATCTCATATGGATGGGAGAATCAAGAATTAGTATAAGATATTCACTGGTTGGATATTCTTGGAGTTTGTCTCTTAGACTCTAAGAATGGTGGTTTGATGGTGCAAGAGGTGTCGAAGTCATCTCTAGGTGCTGAGGTGAAGGTGAAAAAGGTCTTGTACCTTATCTTGATGAATATCAATGATGAATTGGGTCACTAGAAGGTGATGGCTTCTTACATTGGTGGTGATGGTATCTTAAGGTAACACAGGATATTGTTTGTTGCCGATGTTGATGGGCTGCAAGAAAGAATCATGGCTGAAGCTCACGATTTGAGGTATATTGTTCTTACCGGTTTGAAAAAGATGTACTATGACTTGAAGAAGATTTATTGGTGGAAGAATATGAAGCAGGATGTGGCCAAGATTATGGCTAACAACATGGTGTGCCAACAAATGAAGGTTAAGCACTTGACGCCTCATGGTTTGTCTCAAGAGATCAAATTGACCATCTCAAAATAGAAAGTGATTAAAATGGATTTTATTGTGGGTCTTATGCGGACTCATGGACAACTTGATCCATTTTGGTCGTCATGTTATCGTGGAGAGGATGACTAAGTCTGATCACTTCTTATTAGTGAGAACAAATTTTTCTTCTAAGGACTATGCAAGTTATTTATTGAATATATAGTCAAGTTGCATAGTGCTCTGATTTCCATCATTTTTTATTGAGTTATGCAATTCTCATCGTATTTTTTGCATTCATTTGAGAGAGATTTGGGGACTAAGGTGAACCTTAGCACCACTTTCCATAGTAAGATGGATGGAGAAGCGAAAAGGATGATTCATACTTTGAAGATATGCTAAGGTCTTATGTGATTGGTTTTTGTTGTAGTTGGGTCATCCATTTGTATCTCATTGAGTTTGTGTATAATAGCAGCTATCACTCGAGATTGGGCTGGCTCATTCCAAGGCTCTTTATGGTAGAAGGTATAGGTCTCTTATTGTGTGGTTTTAGGTCAGTGAAAATAGGTTGTATGTTCCCAACTTGGTTCACCAAGATATAATGAAGGCAAAGGTGATTTAGGATAGACTTAGAACTATTCAAATTTAGGAAAAATCCTATAAAGATGTGAGGTGGGGGTGTTTAGAGTTTGAGGTGGATGATTTGGTGTTCTTAAAGGTGTCTCCCATGAATAAAGTGATGCAATTTGGAAGGAAGGGAAGGTCAGCCCTCGCTATGTTGGTCCATACCATATTTTGAAGAGAGTAGGCAGTGTAGCTTATGAGTTGGAATTGCCTTCAATTTTGGGATCGATTCATCCAGTCTTCAATTTGTTGATGTTTAAAAAGTGTGTGGGTGATCCTTTCTAGGTTGTTACTTTGGAGAGTATTGGTGTTTCAGAATGTTTTCTTATGAGGAAGTCCCAGTTGATATCTTGGTTAGACGGGTCTGTTGTTGAGAATTGAGGTTGTGGCTTCGGTGAAGGTTTTTTGGTGAAAACAAAAAAGAGAGGGAGCTTCTTGGGAAGGTGAAGAGGACATGAAGTCCAACTACCCACTATTGTTCCCCATTCTGGAAAGTTGTGCTTAAGGTATTTGTTAATCATGACATCTTTGTTTTCAATCTTTGTTAAAGGTGTGTGTGTGTTTCTTTATTAAGTCGTACCAAAGGATGCCTTGACTTATTATGTAAGAATAAATGATCCTGGGGGGATGAAACACCCCAGGTATTGGTCAATGAAAAATCTTTGAGCTTTGAGCTCACAACCATGATAATGAATCTCCTTGTGATTCTAAGGTCTTCATATGAGTCGTACACACTCAAATTATAGGCCAACTAGTGTATGTGTCAAACTCTCTGCTCTGATAATGACTAGGCTTTATGAGTCGTAGTGACTCTAAATGAGTCGTTATATGCTAATCAAAGGGTGACTAGTGAGTTCCTCAAATGGCTTTATTTTTGATACAACTTGGACCTTACAAGTCATAAGGTTACTTGACAAGTCATATAAGGAGAGTCTTCGGGTCGCAGTGTGTGTGCCCTAGAAACTATCTTAACTATGAATCGTGGTGATGAGTTGTTATGTGACCTTACGAGTCGCAGAGTGACCGATAGTCACTGGTGATAATGCTTTAAATTAAGGGCAATTTGGATATTTATCCTTTTCCCTACCTGTGATCCACGACTATAAAACACCATTGGGGCATTATTTTCACCCTTTAGCAAATCTAAGAACATTCTCTTCTCTCTTAAATTCTCTCAACCAAAAAGTTCCTTGGTTTTCTAAAAGTTGAGCATCTAGAGCTTTAAAAGTCGAATTCTCTCTGTAATCCTTGAATTTTCAGAAATGTTACTCTTTCCCAATTATTACTTTATTAAAAGCATGCATCTAAATGGTATAATTAGATGGTTTTGAATGTGGGGATATGGTTGAGGGTTTTGACATTTTTGATTCTTAAATTGTTTTATCATGATTTATTATGCATTATTTATGCTTTATTAATGGTTTAGTACTTGTAGGGAGCACGAGATTGGTGAATAAATTAAGAGTCCATGGCTTTCCCTGAATTGGTGTTTTGAAATTTGGAATTGGTTTTGAATAGTTTTGTTTCGTCAACCCATTTGTCTAAATGGCTTTGAATTGTTAAAATGTCACTTCATTTGACTCACTTACCTATCTTATTGCATTGCAGGGAAAAGGGTTAACAATGAACAGAGTTTTCAGATCCTTGTTGGCTATGATTTGATTTAATGAACAAAAGGGGGGAGGGGTTGAGGTATTCCCCCAAGCTAATCTGATTGTTATGGAATAAAGATAAGCTTGCAAGTGAAAGAATATTACGATACCGATGGTATGCGTTAATGGTAAATTTATTGTTCAATAAATGAGAATGTGTGTAAAGTATTTTAATTGGGCTTTAATGGGGATTGTGTAGCTTTGTCGTGAAAGTAGAGGACCTGAGGGACTAGTGCTAGAAACCACAGTTGCCAATAAGGGGGTCTAAATGACTAGATGGTTCGAGTCTCCCTTTTAGATTATTGGGAGGTTCAAGGCCCTCAGGTCATTAACGGAGTGCATTAGTCACTCTTCTTATATGTCAGGAGGTTCGAGTCCTACATAGTGCATTTGTTTATTTGATTCTTCTTTTGTTTGTATGGCCACATTTACTGGGGCTCTTTAAGCTAGGGTAAAGCTGGACCCATATGTCCCATGGGTACCTTGTTATAACGGTTATGCTACACAGTCTTGGTAATGATATTAAAGTTATTGATGATCCTTGTTCCCTATGCCGACATATTATTTACGTATGTACATTATGATTTTCACATTGATTTGAATTGGGTTTGAATTGGCACTATTTTTTACCTTATCCCTGAGTTACATGCTATTGTTCAACCCACTAACCATCTCTGGACATTGTATCCCTATGTGATACAGGCACTAGAGATACTTTTACTTTTCTTACGCAGTGTTTGGTGGATCGACTTGGTTCGTCAATTGTTGTGGTGAAGTTTTCAACTTCAATTCTCCTAAAGACTTAGTCATTTCATAAGTTTCCTTCTATAGAGTAGAATTGAAGACTTTAAATTTTAATTAACATTATCATTGTCAGAGTCGTGGGTATATCCCGGTGATGTGTAAGCAGACGCTAACAGTTTTAAGGCTTTTAATTGAGAATAATTGCGAAGTCTTAAGTAACTTTTTTTATTTCTGATTATTTTACTTTGATATTGCATTAAAAGTCATGATGCAAGGGAAATTTAAGGAAATAGAAGCAAAAAAACTGAAAACTGAAGCAAAAGAACTGGAAGTGTGGCTGACGACATTCCTGATAAGTCGTCATCCCTGTGATAAGTTATCAGAAATCACGTCAGGTGTTGGAGTGTTAGAAGGATTAAAGTAAAACTGTGATGACATTTCTGACATGTCGTCACAACTGTGATAAGGCATCAAAGTTGCCGTCAAGTGTAGGCAAAGAATCAAATTTTGAATGAAGAAGTGACGACATTTCTGATATGTCATCAAGTATCAGATAAGTCATCAAGCTTTGTCGTCTGTCAAAGCAGAAGATGCCAAGAATGCTGGAGGGCCTGACGATATTCCTGATAAGTTGTTTGGATCCTGACACACCGTCACAAATGTCGTTACCTATTCCGAAGGATTTTCTGAACATTGTGATTTTATTTCCTTATTTAGGATTAACTATAAAAAGCATTGTTTAGGGTTTTTCTAAGTGGTTGGCACTTGAATTTTAAGAGACATACATTGATATTTTCTCTCTCAAGTTTCTTGGCTTGAAAAAGCAAATGCTTTGAAGGGATTATTATAATTATTTTGGGATTTCCATTGTGATCTAATCTGAGAATCTCTAGTTTCTATTCATCTTGTGGTGAGTTTATCTTTCAAATAATAAATTCAACTAGTTGCTTCGATTATTACATCATGAGCGGCTAAATTCCTTTAACCTGAATTATGGGATCTAGGGTTAGGTCTTGATCAGGTGCTAAGTGTTCAAGATTTAAAAGGTGGTAGGATTTCTTTATAATTCTGAGGTTTTAATTAACGTATGTTGGTTGGAAACAGTAGACACACCTGCTCTGATTTTTTTGAGAAATAAATCAAATATAGTAGGAAGTAAATTATCAATAGGGACTCGGAAATACTTCATTTAATAATCAGCGTTGGAACAAGGTTGGTTAACCTGAGGTAAAATCTGGGCAGTAAATAGAAATTTCCTAAGGCTGAGAGGATTAGGGAATTAAGCACTTAAGTAGGTCGAGAGACATTTAAGCATAGCATCGATAAATATAGCTTGTAATCCTACCCACCGTGAGAATCTTGAACCACTTTTAGCTTCTATCATGTACCGGAAGCCCTAGTGAACATAATTCTGGTTATTTCATAAACGCTTGATTTACAAATACTGAAACTAAGGTTACCAACAATTATTTACTGATCATCGAAAAAATGCCATTTTATCTTTTCATATTATTTGGTAGAATTTAACTTATAGCTTTAGTTTCAAACTAGTTTAATCGTCACTCACATTGTTTCCTGCGGATTCGACCCCGACTCCAAAGTTGGGTAAATATATTGACGATGACCGCCTTGCACTAAATTGAAGTGTAAGTTTACCGTTATCAAAAATTGCGTTGTTGCCAGGGAAAAATTTGGCGTATTGAGTTTGTTTGGAATTTTAGCCTACTTGTTTGAATTCAAACTTGTAAATATTTGTTTTTAGTTTTCTTTTATTCCTTATGTTAGGTAGATTTTTATTTTTGTTTACTTATTACTATGGCATCGTGGAATGAACATGAGCTTAATGGTTGGAAATCTTATCTTGATGATCCATATCATATTGTGATGGACCTCACTTTTGGCAATATTGTAGTTATTCTCCCCGAAGAGAGATGTGTGCACCATTTCTATCATATTGGGAGTATGATTGTTCATTATGTGATGGTCAATATGGACATCGGAGTGATAGCCCAAATGCCCTCTCCCCCTAGTATGCTAACCCAAATTCTAGTTCTTCTTATGATTTTGATAGGTCTTATGATCAAGAACAGGAAGACTAAAGCACCGGAAGAAGTGGCATTAAAGCTATGCTTCAACTAGTGTTGGATTGTATGGACACAACGAATAATATCATACATGATATACATCAATACATAAGGGAAAATAACAAGGAAAGAAGAATGATAAAGGATATGGATATAGAGGTCAAGCATTCAAAGCACTTTTCCACATTATGTTTAGATGATATCTTGTCTGTGGAATCATTTAACATAATGGACAAGCGTGAAGATGAGGAACAAGAATCCTATATCGATGTTGTGCTTGATGTTAAGCAACCCTCGATAATTTTCCAACTAACCGAACAAACCATGAGGGATGATGCCAAGATTGAGGAAACGTTGCTAGAGACAAAAGAAGAAACTAAGCAAATCTCTTCTAAAGACTGTAGCCCAATTCGGGGTGAGGATTCCAAAAAGGATGCAACTCCGAAATTAAGGAAAAGACCTCATTCAAACCATTTTTCAACATTGTACTTGGTAGATGAGATGGAAGTCCACCTACCCAAGCAATTGAGGTGGTTTGAGGATGAGGAACATAATCCTTATATTATGGAGTTTGGCTTTCAAAAAGAGCAAAATGAAACCCGCCACATGAATGTCATTAAAGGTATAATTCAATGTGCATCAAGTGGATTATTGATAATCTCATCAATACCCAATGAGCCTATCCATAAATTTGGTATGAAATTGGGTAAGAGATTCAACTTATCAAAGTGGCGAGATAAAGGAAGTATCATTGTATCCGTACGTTTACCCAATGCGCCTCGAAGATGTATTGATCAAAATTTGGGTCGACGTTTCAAATCTTCCAAATAGAGACATAAATAATTATCAACAAGGTATCTTGATGAAGTCTAAGTTGTCAAGATAACTGAGTCATGTCGCGACACTAGATTAGGTGCTTCTTGGGAGGCAACCCAAGGTATTTTGTTGTTTGTATTTGTATTATGTGATTGACATCATATCTTCGCACTCGTGGTGCCATAGGTATGTTTCTAACTCTCTTATTTTGGTTTGATGCATTGGAGACATTTTATGATTTTAAGTTTAGGGTGGGGCTACTTCTAGGTGTTGATGTGCTCTTGGGTTTTTGTTGTCGTGCCTCTTTTCCCTGGAGTCTTGTTACTAGTAGAGCCGACATGTTTAGGCATATTGTGTTTGTTTTGTGATGTGTTGTGGTTCACTGGGGGGAAAATAAATATCTACAACAGTTGACATATTTTTGTTGATTTTTCTTGGAATAATAAATACCTTTCCAATTGTCTATCTGGTTACTGTGTGATGAGTATCTATATGTGACTATTGTGAATCTTTTATGGCATTAGTATTCGGGACACGATAATAACTGCTAACAATTGCATGAACTGAATGGGTAGTAGCTTGTGATGTACCTTTGTGCCATGTCTGTGTGAGATGCTACCTAGTTCTCGTTGTGTGTTAAATCCAGAACTTGCCCGGTCGGTCTTGCCTTGGTTGTAGGATAGCGGTTAAGAAACGATCTTTGGCCGTTGTTGATATTAGTCCACTTTTAGGCTAAATGACCTTCCATGTGTGAATAATATCCCTTGATTCTAATTTTGAGCCTGAATGCCTATTCTTTTTAATATACCTATCACCTTCCCATTTGTATCACAATGAACCTATTTTGGCCCTGGTCCTCCTTGGACATTGTGCACTTTGACTGAGGCAAATCACCTAAGTTAAGGGTGGCTACTATAGGGGTGCGTGACGTTAAGAAGAAAGGTAGAATGAAAGAAAAGAATAAAAAGTTGGGAGCGGTGGAAAAAGAATAAGAAAAGAAAACTTATGAAAAAAGAATAAATGATTGTAAAAAATACCGCACCCATCCAGAGTATGTGTGATCAAGAAAGGAGAGAATTAAGTAAAGGTTGATAAGTGATACTCCAAAAATAGTGTAGTGCCAAGGAGGCTTAGTAAATTTAAATATCCTTACGTATCATACCAGCCCCAATCCTACGTTACAAAGCCAAAGAAAAGACCTATAGCGATCCTAACATAACTGTCTGAAAACTTAGGCAATGAAAATAAGGGCAAGCATATGGTATTTTACATGCATTGATTGGAATTTCTTTTTGAGAGTGAGTGTCTCTTGACCGTCCCTGCACTTACATGCTTGATTTTGTATATGAGTGAGGAGGGACTTTGATGTTGTAAGGGCATATGTAACTCCCCAAGAACCTATCCTGAGACGTCACATGGTGCTCAAGGCCACACATGGCCTAAAGTTAACCCTCTAAACTTGGCATCACTTTTAGAACTCATTATAGCACAAATCATGCTAAGATAAAGAGGAATAACTATGCCATGAACATACTGAGATACAAAGTAATACTATCCTGTACAATCAAAATACTGGAATGTCTGTACACGTTGGTACACTAGTCTGACAAAGCCTCTACTACATAGGACTGAGGAGCCATTGGGACAGATCCCCAACTAACTCATACTGAACTGAAAGTAAACAACCATCTATTAACAAGACAAAATTGGAGACACAGTCCCTCGAACCATGAGGACTCACCAACTACAGAAATGCAGAGGAAGGTACTCAAAGATCACTATTGCTGTTGAGACTGAGCACTTCACTCTATATCGCGAGGAAATATAGAGTACAGAAGAGTATGGGGGTCAGTAGTTGGGAATGTATTGAGTATGTGGGGTGGATGCAGCATTTTAAATAATATCATAAATGTATGAGAAATCATGCATGTTGACAATAATAACTATCTTCGCTTGAATTATCTGAAACATTATTTCCATAGATCATCAGTAATGACACGTGTTTCAGATATCTCATAAATCATTTAACTCAACTCAAACTCTTTAAATCATGACTATGAGTAACTCGGTAACTCAAGGGACTTATATCATTATGGACGTGGAAGTTTCTTATAACTGATATAACTACATCATGTGAGCCGCATGGAGTCCAACGTTTTTCCCTCATGAGGAGAGAACCCCACATTGGCAGGGGTGTTGTACTCTTTCCATGGAGTACAACCTCAATCTCATCTTCACAATCTCATACTCAGACATTGGCCCACAATTATCAACATCAATCGTACAGTGGCACGTAGTTTTGGGAAAATACCAAATTTCTCGCTCGGTGCCAAATACTCCTCCCAGACTCAGCTCAGAACGTGTTAGGAAATCCACCTCAATCAATATCAAGTCATGGTTCTATTATAAAGACCAAAACATAAATATATATCTCATCTGAAAATCATAAACATTTTGTGGATTCCTAACTCGACTCAACTCAACATAAGATTTCTCAATATCAAGTACATTTATTTATCATATTATTTCAAATATCAAAAACTTCAAGGAAACATCATAAGACTCATTCTTGCCTCTCAATTTCAAATATCACTATACATTCAATAGTCGAATTTCTCATAAAAAGGCATACCTCATGACACTTGTCTCTAATTTTTCAAAAATCATCAATTTGTAATAAAAATATTCAACTCATGGAACTTGACTTAAATTGCTTAGAAATCATCAATACATAATGATAATATATGGCTCATGGAATAAATTCTCAATTTAAGAAACATGACAGTGAAATAATCATAAATATCAAACTTATTCAACTCAAATCTCATAAATCATTAATAGAGAAATTTGGGTGTAAACCCACTTGCAATATC
>NW_025892266.1:119812-137993 GCF_002878395.1 Capsicum annuum | reverse complement strand
ATTGGACAACTATGAGATATTAGTATGCATTCCCTATACATTTATATATTTATGACATTTAAGTGATTGACGAGATATCATATTGAATTTGTTGTGAATGAAAGTCTATTGTCATGATATTCAAGTGTGGTCCTATCTTAATTACTTTATGCTATCGAGTCCTAGAGGTATTTATACCCGAAAACTTAGCAGCTTGTCTAGAGCCGAGTCAGTCTCAAGATAAAACTCAGTTATGCTATGATTAGTAGATTTCAGTTAGTGACAGAAGTTAAGAAAACTCAGTAATCTAAGTATTCAACTTAATCCAGCTCAGTACTCAGTTTA
Source organism: Capsicum annuum (assembly GCF_002878395.1). Lineage (NCBI taxonomy): Eukaryota > Viridiplantae > Streptophyta > Magnoliopsida > Solanales > Solanaceae > Capsicum > Capsicum annuum. Next base: position 137,669 of record NW_025892266.1, on the reverse strand, counting down.
GACCTCAGTAGTATTCAACATTTACTTTAAATTTAGTAAAGCTCAGTAAGTTACAGAACTCAGTAGTATTCAGTCAGATAACGAGATTCAGTAGTATTCCGTCAGTCTTCGAAATCAAGTGAACTCAACTTAACTTAGTTACCTAGTATGATCAGTAAAAAATTCAGCTCAGCCTAAGTTCAATTAAGAATCATTTTAGAGTCCATAAGTTAGGAGTAATAACTAGCACCGAGCGAGAGAAGGGATGAAGCTTTCCCCATTAGAGAGATAGAGTCATTAGTAACAGTCCCTGAACTTTAAAACTGCATAGCCAGTGTAGGACTAGGATTCATCCTTTTTATTAAGGCTTTACTATCATATTGCCTTAAGCTTGACATTCTTTTCAGGGTTACCTGTTAGAGAGGCTTGACCATAGCAGAGGTCTTTACCCGTGGCACAGTATTGACACCCTTCCAGTTGGGGTTACAGCTTGGACCCCACTAGATTAGATTTGGGTCATGATGGTTAAGTGAGAACTCCCACAGTTGCAGTTTTAGTATCAGTCTTCAGAGTAGAACTCAGAAATTACGACTGTCAAATACAATCACCCACTCAGTAAGGAACTTAGATAGTTCCATAGATTCAGAAACCACCCTCTAGATAGTCTTGGTATCATATAAAGTTAATTAGAATCAGTACTAATAGATCCAGAGATCACCCGTTAGATAGGCCTGATCTCAAACTCAGTCGATCATTTCTATTATTAAAAGATTTAGAGATCTTCTGCTAGACAGGTCTGATCTTATATATAATTATTCATTATTATAATTAGTATATTCAGTGATCATCTATTAGAATGGTTTGATCACAGATTTATTCATTCGATAGTAGCAAGATCAGAACTTAGTCATTGATATGAGTAGATTCAGTTAATCAGCTTTAGCATAATCAGATTCAGAGATCACTCACTAGATAGGACTGATATCAAATTCAGTACTCAGTTATCAATATAAGAAGATTTATTTATTTAGTTTCTCAGTATTAGTAGTGAGTTCAGACATCAGTAAAGCAGTATTCGAGTCGCAGTATTCAGAGTCATGATTTTTTCAGTTATGGTTGTGCAATCATGCATATGTCCTCATTCAGTACTCTCATGATTATTCAGTTGAGTTATGTTCATGCATAAACCCTTGCATTTAGCCATACCTCATCTAGCATACCATTACATTTAAAGTACTGATGTATACTTTTCTCTTGCTGTAATGCCCCACAAAATCCTCTTTTAGTCTAAGCCTTAGAGCGTATTTGGTAAAGAAAAAATTTGAGTCAAAATATTTAAGAAATATCCTCCCAAGTATGAAATACTTTTAAATCATGTCGGAATCTATTTGAGCATGAATTAAGATCATAAAGGTCCCCTAACTCATGAACGAGTTGAAAACATTCCTATCGTTCAAGTTTTAGTGATCATCAAAATTTGGGTCAACTTCAATCGACCATAACTCATTATATATTAAGAACTGGGTGGTTTCATATATATAAAATGAAATATCTTTGAATTAGCTTTGTAACTACACTAATTTCACCTAAATCCAATATCAGAACAAAGAGTTATGCCTATTTTACACCTACATGTCAAGCTAGAAAATGGTGACGAAGTTTCTGATGGGCTATTACGTTTCTGACGCCCTTTTTGACGATGTCATCACATTGTAATGATATTTTTGATTATGTCATCAGCCTTGGACAGAAAATCAAGAATTTAGACCCCTTTTGTGATGACCATTCATGACAGCCTATCACGAACCTGACTGTCTGTCACGGGTGGCATCAAGTATATTTTTCTAATAATTCAAGGGAGTTTTTGCAAGGGTATTTTGGTCAGTTTCTACCTTTTTTGATCCTTTATAAATATGAGGGACCCTCATTCAAAACCTAATTCCATCATTTTCTTTTCCAATTCTCTCAAGAATATCTAGGGTTTCATTGAAGAACCCTAATCTTCAAAAATTCATACATAAATTCTTTAAGGTTTCTTCAAGAATCAAGTTCCTCATAGTGTGGGATTCAAGAATTTATTTATTTCAAGTGTGCATAAAGTTTCAATTACTAAAGATCATCCAATCTCAAAGGTTAAGGTATGTAGATGTTGGTTCTTGGGTCCCTTTCATCCAAGAAGATCAAGAATCCTTTCTAAAACTAAAAGATTTTTATGTTTATGAGTTGTTAACGATTTGTATGAGTTGAAATGGATGTTTAATGTGTTTTTGAGTTTTGATTTATGTTTTCCTACAAAATTTATGAGCCTTGAACCTAGTATGTGGAATTCATGTGATGTTTGTGATAGACCCTCTTGAAGTTGTTTTTTCATGTGATGTGTTCATTAGTTTTGGGTGTACAAATAGTTGAATAAGTGAAGAACGTTCCCCATAGGTTTGATAAAGAGCTTAGCTAAAACATAAGGGCCACTACAGTATGTTGAATGGGAAACTCCAAATTGTGAGCTAGTCCATGCATGCCTTAGTGAGTGAAATATGCCAAGATAGCATGAAATCCCCAAGTAGATGTAAAAGCGGCCGTGTCTACTGGTTGTTGAAAGACCTTAGTGAAAAAGTCGAGATATGATGTTTGTAAATTCCCCGATTTTGTGCTCTTTGATATATGCTAAGCTTTTAATATATGTTAAGTGGTTAGCAAGTAAATAGTTACGTGTTAGTATGAAGTTTCCCCCAAATCAAGTGATATCTAAATACATGACAAGACCGATATAGGTATGAAGTACTTGATGTAATATCTCGTTGAATGGGGTAAAATCCAATAGCATGTCTTCCCTAGTATAGTATATGATAGTGAACCAATGTTGATAATCCTTAAAGGTTTGGAGTGATCTTTTGGTTGTTGTGATGATAAATAGAGGTCTATGTTTCCTAAATGCTTAATGCGATGTCCTAAGGATCTTGAGAGGGAAAGTATGTTATGATGCCCAACTACTTGAAGTGATTCTTTAATGATTGTGATAATACATGAATGATTGTAATGATGAATAAATGATTGTAGTGATGAATGGATGACCGTGATGATGCATGAATGATTTATGATGATGAATGATTATGTATTACTTTCATGTTGTCGATTCCTTGGGGTATTTATACATGAAAATAGAGCTGTTGTTTAGAGCCCATGTTAGTTTCTCGATAATTACAATCAAGCCATGATTCTTAGAACTCAGTGAACTATAGAACTCTGTATCATCAGTCAGATACCATGATTCAATATCTTTTCCGTTAGATACAGAACTAAGTGATCTCAGCATAACTCAGCCAGACCTTTAGAGTAATATGATTAGTGTTAGCTTTAGTTCAGCCAGTGTTCAATTGAGAATTTAGTTCTGAGTCTTTCAGTTAGGAGTGTAAACTAGCACCGAGCGAGCTCAAGGATGGGAACTCACCTACTAGTAGAGGGTGTGATTCTTAGAAGCAATCCTTGTGCTCCAGAATTGCATAGGTTGAGACATCACACCTGTTAGTTGAGGGTGGATGAGAGATATCATACCTGCTAGATAAGGGTAGATAAGGTGGCTTGACGTGCTAGATGAGGGCTCTACCATTCTCGTTTGAGGACTTGCTAGATGAGGGTCACATAGAGTTGTCTTTACCAGTGGCACGGTAATGACACCCTTCCAATTGGGGCATAGATTGGACCCCACCTGTGGTAGGTCGGGGCATGTTGGTTAAGTGACTACTTCCCGCAGTCTCAATTTTAGAACTAGTCTTCAGAAATTAGGATTGTCAGATACAGTGATCTATCATTGTGAGGAACTCAGATAGTTCCATTAATTTATGGACCATCCCATCAGATAGACTTGGTCTCACATACAGTTATTTGATATCATATTCAGAGACATGCCGTTAGACAGGCTTGATCACAGTATCAGATTTCTATTGAGTATTCTTGTTGTCAGATTCAGATATAATCATATTTCTTATCATTGATAAAGGTTCTGAAATCATCTGTTAGAAAAGTTGATCTCTAATCCTGTCATTCAAAAGAAGTAAGTTCAAGAATTAGTCATTGATGTAATCATATCCAGATCCTCAGTTATCAGTATCAAATAAGTCAGTGATTCAGTATCTCAGTGTCAGTAGTGTGTTTAGTCTGCAGTAAAGTGGTATCTGAGTTTCAATATCTAGAGTTGCTATAATTGTGTTCATGTTCTATGCATTCATGTATGTGTTCTCATGCGGCATATACATGATTATTCAGTTTAGATATTGTGCATGCAAGAACCCTTGATTAGCCTACCCCGTCTACATACTCGGTACATTTTTGTAATGACACATTTGCGCTATGGTGTTTTATTTGACACCATAAGTTCAGAAGCACAGGTTCCAGTTTATCCTCAGCAGTTTGGTCCTAGTCAGCAGCAGTAGCAGTGAGTTCTCTTCTTTTGTGGACGAGTCTCAGTTTACTACTATTATTTTAGACTTTATTTATTTTCTATTGATGGAGTTAGTTGGGGACATGTCCAATCAACTCCACAGTTCAGACAGTTAGAGGCTTTTAAGACCGATGTACTAGTATTCAGTTTTCAATTTTAAGTATGTATAGACGTGTTGAACCTTATGGCAAGTTTCCATATTTTTTTTAGATAATATGCAGTGTACAGTACAGATATCAGAAAATGTTAACTTGTTGTCCTTTGGGTCCATAAGTACCGTGTGACATCTCGGGATGGGATCTCGGGGTGTTACAAACTTGGTATCAGAGCCTAAGGTGTAATAGTGTCCTAGGGAGTCTAAAGAGTCGCATCTAGTAAAGTCTTGTGCATGGGTGTTTAGTGCACCATATTTATGTACAAGAGGCTACAGGATGTACTTAGGAGTAGTTTCCCTTCTTTTTGTATTCAGATCGTGCGAGTGAGCATGAGCTCAAGTTGATCCTCAGTCTAATCTACTTATTTTTTCCAATTACATAGTATGCCTCCTCGCAGAGATTTTGTCCTTGGGGTAAATGACCAACCCCCATAGCTAGTAGATCCTGATAATGAGGGTATGTCGCATGCAGAGTTCAGAGCTGCATTTACTACCTTAGCCTAGAAAATAGCTGCTCAGAATAGTTTGTAGAATGTTGTCCTATCTAGGATTTTAGCTGACACTCAGCAGAATGATGGGAGAGTGCGTAGGATGGATCAGAGGATTAGAACCAATAACTCTATGTCAAGATTAAGGAGTAGTAACCGCTCTCAATTCCATCTGAGATTCTCAGCACCAGTTTTGCTATCAGTCCAGGTATCGGTACCTAAACCTAAGAAAGCTAGTCGAGAAGGAGCATCAAGCTCTAAGTCACTAGGTCATGGGGATAGTGTTCTTACCTACCCATGTTGCAAAAAGTGTGGTAGGCAGCACAGAGGTGTATGTAGAGCCAGAAGCAAGGGGTGTTTTGGATGTGGTAGGCTAGGACACAAGTTGCAAATATGTAGAATACTAGCTCAGAGGGGTAGAGATTCGCGCCAGAAGGAATCCGCTTCCAGTACTACTAGTAGTGTTCATACCCATCCGCATTATGGAGAGTGTGGCAGGATCCACCAAGGTGTGTGTAGAGCCAGTAGCGATGTGTGTTTCGGGTGTGGTGAATCAGGCCATAGAATGCGAGAATATAGAGTGCTGACTCAAAGGGGTAGACTTCAGATACTTCAGACTCGCCTTGATCAAGAAGGATTCCCTGAAATAGACCTAGGTAAGTCATGAGCCTTTCTTCTTTATGATATGCATTGTTAGGTCCTTTCCTTCAATTTTGAGCTTATATGTTAGCATGAGTTATTCATAAGTTTCAGATCTTGATCGGTCAATTATGACCCAGTTGTAGGTGCCCCACGCACCACCCCATTATTTCAGCGAAGTGTGTTTAGTGGGACATAAAGCCCCAAGGGGGAGATACCCCATAGTATTATGATGTTGCATGCCATTAGATTCATCCATATGTATGTTCATTTCTTCTTTATGAAATTAGCATCAGTTGTCACTACATTGTCAATGATTATTGCATTGTCAGTCGTGCTTTTAAAAGTCAGCTTAGCCGGACATTCATGCATTAGATATGCGCATTCTGTAGAAAGAGTTTAGCTTGTCAGCATGTGTTCAGTTGTGTATTCATGAGAACATCCTAGTTATGAGTTCATGCATCAGATATGCATGTGTATTATGAGAATTCAGCTATGAGTAGTATCAGTCGAGTATTCCATGCATCATATATGTATGCCCAGTGTGAGAACTCTATTTGTCAGTCATTCCAGTTGCCTAGTCCTGATCTGAGATGTTTCCATTTCTTGAGTAAGTTTTGTTGATCCGTATTGTCAGTCTATCAAATGACATTCGAGGATGAATGTTCTCAAGGGGGAGATAATGTAATGCCCAGAAAAATTCTCTTCCAGTCTGAGCCTTAGAATGGGTAAAACAAAAATCCAAGTCAAAATGTTTAAGAAATATCCTCCCAAGTATGAAATACTTTGAAATCGTGTGGGAATCTATTTGAGCATGAATTAAGATCATAGAGGTCCCCTAACTCATGAACGAGTTGAAAACTTTCCTATCGTTCAACTTTTAGTTACCGTCAAAATTTGGATCAACTTCAATCTACAATAACTCGTTGTATATTAAGAAATGGGTGGTTTTATATATATAAAATTAAAGATCTTTGAATTATCTTTCCAATGATACCAATTTTTCCTAAATCCGATATCGGAGCAAAGAGTTATGCCCGTTTTACTCCAGCATGTCAAGCTGGAAAATGGTGACGACGTTTCTGACGGGCTATCACGTTTCTGACACCCTTTTTGACGACGTTGTAACATTCTGACGACATTTCTCATGATGTCGTCAGCCCTGGGCTAAAAATCAAGAATTTGAATCCCTTTTGTGATGACCATTCGTGATGGCCTATCACGAATCTGACGGCCTGTCACAGATGACGTCAAGTTTATTTTTCCAGCAATTCAAGGGAGTTTTTGGTCATTTTCCACCTTTTTTGAGCCACTATAAATATGAGATACCCTTATTCAAATCCTAATTCCATCATTTTATTTTCCAATTCTCTCAAGAATATCTAAGGTTTCATTCAAGAGCCCTAATCTTCCAAAATTCATCCATAAATTCTTCAAGGTTTCTTCAAGAATCAAGTTCCTCATAGTGTGGGCTTCAAGAATTTATTTATTTCAAGTGTGGAAAAAGTTTCAAGAACTAAAGTTCATCCAATTTCAAAGGTAAGGTATGTAGATGTTGATTCTTCAGTCCCTTTCATCCAAGAAGCTCAAGAACCCTTTTTAAAACTAAAAGATTTTTATGTTTATGAGTTGTTAATAATTTGTATAAGTTGAAATGGATATTTAATATGTTACTGAGTTTTGATTTATGTTTGGCTACAAAATTTATGAGCTTTGACCCTAGTATGTGGAATTCATGTGATATTTGTGATAGACCCTGTTGAAGTTGTTTTTCCATGTGATGTGTTCATGACTTTTGGGTGTAAAAATGGTTGAATAAGTGAAGAACGTTCCCCATAGGTTTGATAAAGAGATTAGGTGAAGCATAAGGGCCACTATAGTATGTTGAATAGGAAATTCCAAATTTTGAGCTAGTCCATGCATGCCTTAGTGAGTGAAATGTGCCAAGATAGCATGAAATCCCAGAGTAGGCATAAAATTGATCGTGTCTAATGGTTGTTGAAAGACCCTAGTAAACAAGTTGAGATATGATAATTGTAAATTCCTCGATTTTGTGCTCTTTGATATATGATAAGCTTTAAATACATGTCAATTGGTTAACAAGTAAATAGTGACGTGTTAGTATGAAGTTTCCCCCAAATCAAGTGATATCCAAATACATGACAAGACCGATATAGGTATGAAGTAATTTATGTAAGATCTTGTTTAATGGTGTATAATCTAATAGCATTTGTTCCCTAGGCTTGTATATGATAGTGAACTGATGTTGATGATCCTTAAAGATTTGGAGTGACCCTTTGGTGGTTGTGATAATGAATAGAGGTCTATGTTTCCTAAATGCTTAGTGCGATGTCCTAAGGATCTTGAGAGGAAAAGTATGTTATGATGCCCAACTACTTGAAGTGATTCTTTAACGATTATGATAATACATGAATGATTGTAATGATGAATAAATGCTTGTAATGATGAATAAATGATTGTGGTGATGAATGGATGACCGTGATGATTCATGAATGATTTGTGATGAAGAATAATAATGTCTTATTTTTATATTGTCGAGTCCTGGGGGTGTTTTACTTGAAAATAGACTTTTGTCTAGAGCCCGTGTCAGTTTATCGATAATTACAATCGAGCCATGATTCTCAGAACTCAGTGAACTACATAACTCTGTATCATTATTCAGATACCATGATTCAATATCTTTTCCATTAGATACAAAACCAAGTGATGTCAGCGTAACTCAGTCAGACCTTTTGAGTAATATGATCAGTGTCAGATTTAGTTCAGCTAGTGTTTAGTTGAGAATTTAGTTCTGAGTCTTTCAGTTGGGAGTAGAAACTAGCACCGAGTGAGCTTAAGGATGGGAACTCACCTACTAGTAGAGGGTGTGATTCTTAGAAGCAATCCTTGTGCTCCAAAACTATGTAGCTAGCGTAGGTTGAGATATCACACCTGTTAGTTGAGACTGGATGAGAGACATCATACCTGCTAGATGAGGGTAGATGAGGTAGCTTGACCTACTAGATAAAGGCTCCGCCATTCTCGTTTAAGGACCTGCTAGATGAGGGTAACATAGAGTTGTCTTTACCAGTGTCATGGTAATGACACCCTTACAACTGAGGCACAGGTTGGACCCCACTTGTGGTAGGTCGGGGCATGTCGATTAAGTGACTACTTCCCATAGTCTCAGTTTCAGAATCAGTCTTCAAAAATTAGGACTGTCAGATACAATCATCTATCATTGTAAGGAACTCAGATAGTTTCATTGATTTATAAACCATAGCATCAGATAGACTTGGTCTCACATACAGTTATTTGATATCATATTCAGAGATATACCATCAGACAGGCTTGATCACAGTATCATATTTCTATTGAGTATTCTTGTTGTCAGATTCAGATATAATCATATTTCTTATCATTGATAAAGCTTTTGAAATCATCTGTTAGAAAGGTTGATCTCTAATCCTGTCAGTCGAAAGCAGTAAGTCCAAGAATTCAGTCATTGATGTAAGTATATCCTGATCCTCAGTTATCAGTATAAGATGAGTTAGTGATTCAGTATCTTAGTGTCAGTAGTGAGTTCAGTCTGTAGTATAGTGGCATCCGAGTTTCAGTATCTAGAGTTACGATAATTGTGTTTATGTTCTGTGCATTTATGTATGTGTTCTCATGCGGCATTTTCATGATTATTCAGTTTAGATATTGTACATGCATGAACCCTTGCATTATCCTACCTCGTATACATACTCGACACATTTTTGTACTGATGCCTTTGTGCTATGGTATTTTATTTGACACCATAGGTTCATAGGCATAGGATCTAGTTTATCCTTAGCAGTTTGGTCCTCCCAGTCAGCAGCAGTAGCAGTGAGTCCTCTTCTTTCGAGGATGATTCTCAGTTTACTACTATTGTTTTAGACTTTGTTTATTTTCTGTTGACGGAGTTAGTTGGGGACATGTCCGATCAACTGCACAGTTCAGACAGTTAGACGCTTTTCAGATGGATGTATTAGTATTCAGTTTTTAATTATAGCAAGTTTCTACTTTTTTTCAGATATTATGCAGTGTATAGGTATAGATATCAGAAAAAGGTTAGCTTGTGGTCCTTAGGGTCCTTAAGCACTGTGTGATGTCTCAAGATGGGATCTCTGGGCATTACACTTGCGCTATGGTGTCTTATACCATAGGTTCAGAATCACAAGATCCAGAGTACCCTTAGCAGTCCAGACTCAGTCAACAGCAGTAGATGTAGCAGTGAGTCCTCTTCATCTGAGGATGATCTATATTCTATTATCGTATTAGATTAAGTTTATTTACAGTAGACAGAGTTAGTTCTGGACATGTCCCATCAACTCTACAGTCCAGATAGTTAGAGGCTTTTTGGACAGATATATTAGTATTTAATTTTCAGTATTGATTATTTCAGATGTTTTAAACCTTATGGAAAGTTTCTGCTAATTTTCCATATTTCTTTCAGTATATGATGCAGTGCTCTGTTATAGATATCAGAAAGGGTTAGCTTGTGCTCCCTTGGGGTCATGAGAACCATATAGCATTCTGATTCTAGAAATTAGGGCGTTACAAACTTGGTATCAGAGCCTAAGGTTCAATAGTTTCCTAGGAAGTCTGAAAAGCCACATCTAGTAGAGTCTTGTGCATGGGTGTGTTGTGCACCACATTTATGTACAGGAGGCTATAAAATGTTTTTAGGAAAAGTGTCCCTTCTTTCAGTATTCATGTCATGCGAGTGAGCATGAGCTCAAGTTAATCCTCAGTCTAATCCGTCTCTTTCTTCCATTTACAGAGTATGCCTCTTTACAAAGCCAATGCCCGTAGGAATAGCAACTAGCCATATCAGCCCGTAGATTATTCGAGTATGAATGTGTCACATGCAGAGTCTCGGGAAGCTTCTTAGGTGCTAGCACAAGCTATGATGACTAATAATTAGGGAAATCGTCAAGCTGCAGCCTTACCTCAGCAAGATGGGGATGCAGCCATAGCCAGGATCAGAAATTTCATGAGAATGAACCCACCAGAATTCTTTAGGTAAGTAGCAGGTGAGGACCCATAGCTTCATCTTGAGGAGGTAAAGAAGATCACCTAGATTATGCTTATTTCTGAGGAGGAGAGTGTAGATTTAGAATCCTATAGGATGAAGGATATTTTTCATGATTGGGTAGTGATGTGGAAGAAGAGTAGAGGGGAGGATACAACTCCCATGACTTAGCAGGTGTTTCAGGATGCCTTTCTAGATAAGTTTTTCTTGCTAGAGATGAGAGAAGCTAAGTTAGAAGAATTTATGAACCTAAGGCAAGGCTCCATGATAGTGAAGGAGTATTGTCTTAAGTTAAACCAGTTAGCTAAATGTGCTCCTAATTTGATATCTGACCCTAGAGCTAGTATGAGTAAGTTTGTGACTGGTGTGTTCGGGTTGGTATTAAAAGTGTGTAGAACCTCTATGCTCAATAGACACATGGATCTTGCTAGTTTAATGATGCATGCTCAGTAGATAGAGGCAGATAAATCTAAGGAAAGAGAGAGATCTAATAAGAGATCCAGAACAGGTAGTTACAACTTTTCTCAGGCAGGGTCACAAGGTGGTAACCATTCTCAGCATAGCCAAAAGTTTTTAGTCCCAGCTCTTTCCTCATCTACTGTACCCTCACCAAAGTTTGGGGATGCTAGTCATGATGGGGCACCAAGCTCCAAAACCCAGGGTAGTGCTAGCAGTGTTTGTACCTATCCACTTTGTGGAGAGTGTGGCAAGAATCACCTAGGTGTGTGTAGAGCAAACAGTCAGGTATGCTTCAGATGTGGTAAGTCCGGCCAAAGGATGTGGAAGTGTAGAGTGCCAGCTCAGAGGGGTAGAGATTTGCATCAGTAAAGTGCCACTTCTGTTACCAATAGTGGTCAGCATCAGAACAGACTTTATACACTTTAGTCTCTCCATGATAAAAAAAGTTCCTTAACATAGATTCAGGTACGTTATGAGTCTTTTATCTTCATGATATGCATTGTTAGGTCCTTTGCTCCCGTTTGAGCTTAAGTTTTCAGCATGAGTTGGTTAGTAGAACCAGCAGTCAGTTTAACAGACTATTCATATAGTTTGTTTTCTCACCTTTTTATCTAATCATGCTATTAGAAATCTCAGGGATGTAACTATCCCAAGATAGAGTATTCTAGTAGTTGTAAGTATAACTTAGTTCATGCAACATGCATTAGATTCAGATCCCAGATGTTTTGTTATGAACCAGTTCATAGGTGCCTTATGTATCGCCTCAGTTTTCTCAAGTACTTTGGTGAAGTGAGTGTTCTTAGAGGGACATAGTGTCCCAAGGGTGGGATACCATAGAAATTACCGATGTTTTCAATTACTAAAACCCATTCAATTTTAAGCTCAAATTCTTATTAAAAGCTTTGCATCAGTTATCATTGCATGGTCAGTCATGCTTTTAGGAGTCAGTTTAGTCAAATATTCATGCATTAGATATGCATGTTCAATAGAAAAGTTTATTTCATCAGTGTATTAATTCATGCATTCGTGAGAGCAACTCAGTCAAGTATCCATGTATCAGATATACATGTTCATTATGAGAATTCAGCTTATAATAGTTTCAGATGTGTATCTCATGCATTAGATATGTATGTTCAGTATAAGAACACAGAATATCAGTAGTTCCAGTCGCATAGTTAAGTTATAAATGTTCTCATCCCTTAAGTAGGCTCAGCCGATCAGTACTCTTAGCCTAACAAGAGATATTCGAGGACGAATGTTCCCAAGGGGGAGATATTGTAATACCCCGAGATTCCCAACTGATAGTAGAACAATGCTTCAAGCTCATGAGAAATAAATATTAGTGATTTGGTAGTTTTATGATCAAGTTTGATGTATATTAATCCCTTAAATACGTCCTATCTATTAGACGAATCAAAACATCCCTTACCGATTGAATTCCTGAGAAAGATTTTGGTATAGTCAACTTCAAATAAGCATATATTTTACTATACTATAAATTTTTTATCTCATGATCTACGAACAGATATTTAATGGAATTAGCTTTCCAACGATACCAATTTTGCAAAAATTCAGCATCGAAATAAAATGTTATTGTCCGTTTTATTGAGAGCTGTCCGAGCTGCCCAAGAGCGACAGGCAAGCTAACGAACTGCCAAGTCAGCGATGAACCGTCGCTTTGGCAGTCACAACTGAAGCAGTAAGGCTGTTTTCTGACCCAAAAATAATGGTTAGAGTGATGGTCAGTCACCAGAGTGACAGTCCATCACTCAGACCGTCATTTTTTTCTGAAACAGTTCTGAAACACCATTTTAAAGAGATTTTGGGGTCTTTTTTCACACTATTTAACACCCAATCACGTCAAATCAAAGAACATAACTCCACATTAATCCATAACATCAAATTTAGGGTTTCTTTCAAGTTCAAACCCCAAGAAAAAGATCCAAACCATTCTTCAAGAAACTAAGAAATTCAAGTTCTTCAAGTTCAAGAACCATCAAGAAAACATCAAGATCCGTGTTTCCCAATCCAAGAACGTTTAAGAAACGTTAGTTATCTTTCAAGATTCAAGCTTTTAAGGTATGTTAGGTGTTGATTTTTGGGTTCCTTCCACCCAAGAAGTTCAAGAACCCTTTTAAAAATTTTAAGGTTTATGTGTTTATGAGATGTCAGGATTTATTTGTATTAGAGTTCATGATTTTGTATTGTTGAGTTTTAATTCATCATTTAGACTACCAATTTCAAGATTTGATTCTAGTATGTGATGAATAGTATGATGTTCATGAATGACCCTCCTCAAGTTGCATGATATTGCTGTATTCATGATAACTAAGTATAGAATTTGTGGTATAATCAAAGCATGCTCCCCATATGTTTGATAGAATGCTTAAGTAAAGAGAATAGTGCATTTTTAGTATGTTAAGCATGAAATCCCCAATTATGTGATAACTAGTGCATGCCAAACATTTGTTGAAATTCTTTAGTGAATGTATTATGATAAGCTACATGAATTCTTATCCATGAGTATTCCTTATTGGACAACTATGAGATATTAGTATGCATTCCCTATAAATTGACATGTTTATGACATTCAAGTGGTTGACGAGATATCGTATTGATTGTGTTATGAATGAAAGTCTATTGTCATGATATTCACGTATGGTCCTGTCTTATTTACTTTATGCTATCTAGTCCTGGGGGTATTTATACCCCAAAACTTAGCTACTTGTCTAGAGCTGAGTCAGTCTCAAGATAAAACACAGTCATGCTATGATTAGTAGATTTCAGTTAGTGATTGAAGTTAAGAAAACTCAGTAATCTCAGTATTAACCTTAATCCAGCTCAGTACTCAGTTCACACCTCAGTAGTATTTAGCATTCAGTTCAGATTTTAGTAAAGCTCAGTAAGTTACAAAACTCAGTAGTATTCAGTTAGATAACGAGATTCAGTAGTACTCCTTCAGTCTTTAGAATTAAGTGAACTCAGCATAACTCAGTTACCCAGTATGATCAGTAACAAATTCAGCTCAGTCTATGTTCAGTTAAGAATCATTTTAGAGTCCTTCAGTTAGGAGTAGTAACTAGCACCGAGCGAGAGCAGGGATGACGTCTTCCCCATTAGAGAGGTAGAGTCATTAGTAACCCTTCAGATCAAGGCTTGACTATCATATTGCCTTAATCTTGACTTCCTATTCAGGTTTACCCGTTAGAGAGGCTTGACCATAGCAGAGGTCTTTACCCGTGGCACGGTATTGACACAATTCCAATTGGGGTTACAGGTTGGACCCCACTAGATCAGATTTAGGGCATGATGATTAAGTAAGAACTCCCACAGTTGCAGTTTCAGTATCAGTCTTTAGAGTAGAACTCAGAAATCAGGACTGTCAGATACAGTCACCTATCTCAGTAAGGTACTTACATAGTACCATAGAGTCATAGACCACCTGCTAGATAGGCCTGGTCTCAGGTAAAGTTAGTCAAAATTAGTGCTAATAGATCCATTAGATAGGCCTGATCTCAAACTAAGTCCATCATTTCTATTATTAAAAGGTTCAGAGATCTTCTGCTAGATAGGTCTGATCTCAGATACAATCATTCTTTATCATTATTAGTATATTCAGAGATCATCTGTTAGAAAGGTTTGATCAAAGATTTAGTCAGCCGATATTACCAAGCTTAGAACTTAATTATTGATATAAGTAGATTCAATTAATCAGCTTCACTATCATCATATTCAGAGATCACTCGCTAGATAGGACTAATCTCAACTCCCATACTCATTATCAATATCAGAATATTCAGTTATTCAGTTGCTCAGTATTAGTAGTGAGTTCAGACGTCAGTAAAGCAATATCAAAGTCTCAGTATTTAGAGCCACGATGATTTCAGTTATGGTTATGCATTCATGCATATGTCCTCATTCAGTACTCTCGTGATTATTCAGTTGAGTTATGTTTTTCCATAAGCCCTTGTATATAGCCTTACCTCATCTAGCATACCGGTACATTTACTGACACATACTTTTCTCTTGCGCTATGGTGTCTTATACCATAGGTTCAGAAGCATAAGATCCAGAGTACCCTTAGCAGTCCAGACTCAGTCAGTAGTAGTAGACGTAGCAGTGAGTCCTCCTTATTCGAGGATGATCTTTATTTTATCATCGTATTAGACTTAGTTTATTTACAGTTGTGAAAATTATTTAAATTTTTATGTTTACGCATTATTTTGATATTATATAATTTTAGACAAGTTAAATTCATGATGAAAAAATTTATAAATTATTTTATTACCTTTTAGTATCATTTTGTACAATTTAATAATTCAAATATAACATTTTACGTAATTGTATTAATATTTTACTAAATCATTTTCATAAATATGCACTCACAATTTACAAATACATTATCTAATTTTTAATTTTTTTGCACTCTCTTCTTTCTCTCGCTATCAAATAGCCATGGCTACTACCGCCGGTCGTCCAATAGAGCTAGAGAAGTCGCGCACCACTCCCTCCTCCTGTCCTGCCCTGCTATCTCCTTCCATCCTTCTTTGAATCAGTCAGCGTATCCTCTCCCTTAACCTCTATGCCTCCGCCATCGATGAAACCATCACCAACAACCCCATGCTGGACGAAACTAGTCAAATCGATGGCCGTCATCCCAATCGTCGAATGAACTAGCCACTACCGCTGGTTATTGCCAGTGCGATCCCTCCTTTGTCCCACCCTGTTGCCACATCCAATATCAAACCAACCATCTCCGCCAAAAAAATTGTCAAACCAGTCCATAGCACTAGCCACTATAGCAGGTGAACCCGGTGAACCCGCCTAGCCATGCAATCCTTTTCACCGAAAATCAATGGGTTCTTGAGAAACCCATCCCAGGTTTAATCTCATATTTCATTTGAAGTCTAAAAAACCTCTTCTACTCCTTAATTTGATTGATTTTGTCATTTGAAATTCGTTTAGTTCAACTTTTATTAAGACCTTTTTTCATTCTGTGTTTGTCTAATCATCTATGCTAACATGACCAGTTAGTGTGAATTTCTACTACAACAATAATAAGAAACCCAGTATATTCCCATATAGTGGGGCCTGTCAAGGGTAGAATGTACGTAGTCCATACCACTACCTCTAAAGAAGTAGAGGGATTGTTTCTGCTAGACCCCCAACTTAAGACAAAGGACATTAGATAAACATCAAAATCATGAAACATGATAAAAATGACAGAGGTACGACATCTACAAAAATATTGTACATTATCAAACAAAGGACACCCCCCCCAACCCTAAAACTAACAGCCGTACCAAAGCCTTCCTAGCCATTGACTATGACTCATCCACACACCTTATCCCTCTATCCTAATGCTTTTCCTCTATACCTTCCTATCAAGGGTCATTTCCTCAGTAAGCTACAACTGCTAAATATCATGTCTAATCAATTCTCGCCAGTATTTCTTTTGTCTATCCTTTCCCCCCTTGAAACCATCCATGGCCAACCTCTCACACCTTCAAACTGAGGCATCCATGCCTCCTCCTTATCACATGACCAAACCATCTCAACCTCACTTCCCATATTTTATCCTTCATTGACACCACTCCCATCTTCTCTGAAATACTGTCATTCCTAACTCTGTCAGCCCTTGTAAATCCACACATCCAATAAAACATCGTTATTTCCTCCACCTTTAACTTTTGGATGTGATAATTCTTAATCGGCCAATAATTCTCTCTATACAACATACCCAACCGGACTGCAACTCTATAGAATTTGGCTTTAAGCTTAGGAGACACCTTCTTATCGCATAAAATTCCTGAAGCAAGCCTCTATTTCATCCAACCTACCCCAATATGGTGAGAGATATCCTTATCAATCTCCCCATTTCACAGAATTATAAACCCATGATACTTAAAACTATCCCTCTTGCAATCCACCTGGGAATCCAACTTTACTACCACCTCATCCTCTTGCCTTGAGTCACTAAACTTACACTCCAAGTACTTCATTTTAGTCCTACTCAACGTGAATCCTTTAGAATCCAGGGTTTCTCTCCAAACCTCCATCTTATAATTAACACCTTGTATTCACTAATCAATCAAAACTATATCATTCACAAAAATCATACACCAGGTCACCTCTCTTTGAATACTCCATACCAACACATCCATTACCAAGGCTAATAAAAATTGACTAAGAGTTGATCCCTGGTGCAACCCTATCAAGACTGGGAAATACTTAAAATCTTCTCCCATAGTCCTCAACCAAGTCTTAGCCCCCTTATACATGTCCTTAATCATTCTGATGTACACCACAAAGACCTCTCTCTCCTCCAAGCATATCAAAAGAACCTCCCTAGGGACTTTGTCATACGCTTTTTCCAAGTCAATAAACACCATGAGAAGATCCCTTTTTCTTTATCTATACTGCTCTACCAGCCTCTGGTGTAGGTGAATTGCCCTAGTCGTCTAGCAACTAGGTATAAATCTAAATTAATTCTCCAAAATAGACACTATCTTTCTCATCCTCCGCTTTACCACCCTCTCCTAAATCTTTATCGTGTGACTCAACAACTTAATACCATGGTAGTTATGTCAACTTTGAATGTCACCCTTGTTCTTATATAAAGGAATCATCGTGCTCTACCT
>NW_025892266.1:96956-116812 GCF_002878395.1 Capsicum annuum | reverse complement strand
GTTATATCATTTTTTTGCTCGATGTATGGTAGAAAAAGGGTGCCTTTTTTATTTGGCATACGTGTACAATACTAGGATCGATTCATCTTCTTTCTTGGCTTTTATTTTAGTTTTTAGAGTGTTCCAGGATGTGTTCCTATGGACTTATCTGGTATGCCTTCAGATTGTGATATTTATTATGCCATTGATATTGAGCCATGCACCAAGCCTTTATCCATATATATTATAGGATGGTCCAGAGTGAGTATGAGGAACTAAAGGATCAATTATAATATATTTTGGGTAAGGGTTTCATTAGATTGAGTTTGATCCTTGGGGTGCTCCTATATTATTAGTGAAGAAGAGGAATGAATCAATGTTCATGTGTATTGACTATCAACAAGTAAACATAGTAATGATTAAGAACAAGTATCCTCTTCCTCGCATTGATGATTTATTTTATTAGATTTAGGGAACCTTAGTGTTCTTTAAGAATAACTTGATATTTGATTACCATCAGTTGAGGATTAGAGCTTTGTATGTTTTGAAGATAACTTTTTGGATACTCTATGGTTATTTTGAGATCTCAGTCATGTCTTTTAGGCTAACTAATCCCTCAAAAATATTCATGGAGTTGATGAACAAGGTATTTTGACCATATCTAGATTATTAATGATTGTATTAATCGATGATATCTTGATTTATTCCAAGAATGAGGTTTTCTATGTGAGGCATTTAAGGGTTATACATAACAGTTTGCAGGATGAGAAGTTGTATGCCAAGTTCTTCAAGTGCAATTTTTGGTTGGATTGTGTTTCTTTCTTAGGTCATATATTTGCCATAGATAGTATTATGATAAATCTGACCAAGGTATCATTGGTTTATGATTGGTCTAAACCTAGTTCTCATATCGAGATTTATAGTTTTGGTGAGTTAGTAGGCTAGTATCAGTGATTTGTGTAAGATTTCTCATCTATTATGGATCTTTTGATAAAGTTGACTCAAAATAAGGTTATTTTCTATTGGCCGGATTCTTTGAGAAGAGCATTAAAAAGATCAGGTGTTGTTAACTTCTGCTCCTATTTTTACTATGCCCAAGGAGGGTGTAGGTTTTACTGTACCTTGTGATGCTTCTGGAGTTGGCTCAAGAGATGTAGAGATATAAGAGGGTAAGGTTAGTGCTTATGTGTCTTGATAGTTGAACCCACATGAGAAAAAATATTTTCACAACCCTAACAAGGGTGTGCACATGATGGGTATCTCAAGCCCACCATGGACCAGAGACTACCTCTTTAACCTAACTTCAAAAGTACAATAATAATAATAATAATAATAATAATAATAATAATAATGATATTAATAATAATAATAATAAAGTGGAAGCCAAATCAAGGTAGTAATAAAAAGATGAATAAATAACTAAAATGAAGACTAAGAGTCAAAAACAACAAAAACCCCATATCTATCCACAATAGCCTCAAAACCAAAATAACATCTAAGGCAAGACATTCCCCCGACTATGACAAAAAAAGAATCCAAAATTACTGAATCAGCAAAGAAATAATAATGAAATGATAAGGCCTTCCAAAGGATGGAGGCTCACCACTTCACAATAAATCAATAGACATATTAATCCACCTAACACTTGATAAGATCAACAGAAAAGTATTCACACCCTACATCATGAAACAATGTAACGTCCTAGGATGGTTAATGGGATAAGCACTGGTATGTAACTCAGAAAAAGTGATAAAATAATTCCATATCCAAAATTAATCAAAACCATATGCACACATCTATATATACATATATAAGATGCTGGGATATTTTAAATCTATTAACCTGGATTGTATAGATCGATCTGTCTTAAACGTATCCATGGGATATATGGGTTCAACTCTTCCTATTTAAAGGGACCCAGTGCGTGTTAGCTGCACGAGCTGAGGAAAAACAAAGGGAAAACTAAAACCACCATGGTAAATAACCATCCTATATATATATATATCAATTATATGTAAAGCACACGATCATATAGAGCCCCAACATTAGAAAACGTGGTTTCTAGTGTTCATTTACTTGGGAATTACACCTTCACAGTGAGCTACATAACCCCCCTTTAAGCCCAAATTAAAACAATTTGCACATAATTACAAACCATTAGCCTAGTAGTCGATCATTAAGGGATTTACCACTTGGTATCGTCGTACCAATATGCTTGCAAGATAATATATTTATACCAAACCAATTTCCAAGATAAATTAGACTCCCAAGTTTTATTAAAATCAAAACAATGTCCACAAAGACCATCTAAATCCAGTTCTATATCCATTTGTCCATTAATGCAATGCATTGAGTTCAAAATCTAGTTAAGCCATGGAATTTTCCATAATAATAATCAAATTCAAAGAGTTGGTTAAGGTTCATGCAAATCCAAGACAAAATTCATCCAATTTGGGAAAACCATGTCCCCAATTCCAACCATTTATATAATGTACCAATTCAGTCTCAAAACATCTATTCAAAGAATGAATAATCCATTCAAAACACAGGATAAGTAATCCAATCAGTTGAAAATGAGTATATACGGAAGTTGACATGTGTTTGCTGAGTTAAAGAAAAGGATAACCCTTCAGTAGCTTATTTTTATGAAGAAGGGTAAAACAAGAGAAAAGGATAGTAAGGTTGGGTGTGGTAGAAAAAGAAAAGAAAACTTGAAAAAGTTGTAAAAGAAGGAATAAAAGAAACCACACCCGACCTGAATATGCAATAAAGAATAAATTGTGGACACCAAAGTTATGTAGTGCCAGGGAGGCTTAATCACTTGATATATCCATGTGTCATACCATCACCTATGCCTACATTATAAGCCAAGAAAAGCCCTGTAGTGATCTTGACATGACTGTTGAAAGCTTAGGTATATAAAATAAGGGAAATTTTATGGTATTTATCATGCATTGATTAGAGCTTTATTTTGAGTATGGGAGTCTCTTGACCATCCATGCATTAACATGCTTGATTTCATATATGAGTGAGAGGGACTTGTTTGATATGAGGGAACATGGATTGTGTTGCTAACTAGTTACTTGTTTGGTTAGTGTAACATGTATATATGAATGGTTATCTATTGAAAATGTAATGTTATGACTTCATTCCTTTGTCTAATACAATTGTGCTTCATGTAGACACACAGTCACTTTTGATTTGATAAGGGGTGGGGGTAATGTGTTTGAGCTTAAAATATTGATTGACTGCCTTGTACAGCCTAGTTTCTCCTTATTAAGCATCTTGTTTTTATTTTGTTATTTTTTTACCTGAGGACATGCAATTTTCTAACTTGAAGGTGTTGATGTGTTATAAATTCATAGCATTTAAGATGCTTAAAAATGTGAGAATATGCATGTACTTATGGCTATTTTGATGGATTTAATGTGTTTTTTGAGTGTTTTGCAGAAAACTAGGTTTTAAATGATAAAGGGAAGAAAAAATGATTTGGATGTTAAAAGAAAGAAAAAGATGGTTTTGGATGCTAAACTAAAGAAATAGATGAAAGTTGGAGTTTTGTGGCACTTACTTAGTGGGGGAGTTTGCGTATGTGCCACTTAGTACAGGTACCAAAGTATTTGCCACGTACTTTATGCTGGTACCAAAGTATGCCCTAGAACTTTAAGTCCTGAGTCTAAGCTCCAGGAAAAAGCAAACTCTTAATCTTACAAAGACTACATATAGTCCGTATGTACCACATATGGTCCGTTTGTGGCCAACAGAAATCCTGATCGGAAAAGTCTAGAGAGTTGCAAGTTTATTTCCTAAGACCTAGCATATACAAAGTACCACATATGGTTCTTATGTGTTACATACGGTCCCTATATTACCTTAGTACATACAAGAATGCAAAGTCCAGAGAGTTGTAGACGCTAATAAAAAGTTCTGCTACTTATAAATGATACATATGGTTCGTATGTGCTACATACAATTTTTATGTCGCTTTTGTAAGTGGCCACCAACCTCAACTTTTCTAGATCATTCCAAATTCAATTCCTAGGGTTTCCACGTATCCTACACACACTTCTATGATATTTATAAGTCTTATTATATATGTTTAAGTAGGTTTTCCTATTTTATTTAGTATTTTATTTCTAGGGTTTTTTGTAATATTTAAATTCCCTTAAGGCTTTATTTAGTTTATTCATTCATAGAGAGGCCCTTTGGGGCTAAGTTTATATCATCTTATTGTTCATGGTTTGTTATTCAATTTAAGTCTTTGGGATTTCTTCTTTCATTATTGTTAAATTGATTTGGCAATATTGTCTGTGGATTCCAAGATTGATCTCATAACTATGAGCGGCTAATTCCCTTATCTAGGGTTGTGGGAATCCTGGTGGATTAACAAAGTAGATAAAATTCCATGTCGCTTAAGATAAAGATTCTTGTGTGTATTATGATTTTATTTACTTCAATTTCTTTCTTAATCGATGGCCAATGTTAAGATCCTTTGTGTATTAACTATGAACTTGAGACGGAGGTAGAGATTGGGAAAAACAGATCACACTAGTGATTTGGGATGAACTACCGCAATAATATTACCTGGGTCATCTTTTTAAGACATTTAACTTACATATAATTAACTTGAGACCGATAGGATATAGTTGAAACTAGGGTCTTGGGCAATGGTTAGTAAGGAAACACTTTGAGACGAGAGGAGATTAGTACAATTCACCAAATGGTGCCGAGAGGGAATTGGTGATACATTACTTGTCAGATTCTATATACAAGGTATAGAATAGTTTGATAGTGTATGATAAATCTATGGAGTTAATAAGTCATGGGGAACACAAGCCTAGTGTTCATCTTAGATTGTTTACAACTATATGCATCGAAGCCTTGTTACTTTTAGCTAGTTACTACAAATTCCCCTTTTTAATTTTCTGCACTGCCAGATAATTTTAACAAGTTTGAGATGGATTTCCAGCCAATCCTTGTGGGATTGACCCCAACCTCATTGGGTTACTATATTTTGATAGTGACTGCTTTATCTTTCTAAGAAGGGGTAGTTTGGGAATTATCAATATTTGGCGTCGTTGCCAGCGAACATGTTTTCAGAGCTCATAATTGAACTTGTTGGAGTTATTGAGTTTTATTTTCATTTGTTTTTTTTTGTTTTGTCGCCTACTCTTCTTGAGATGACAACTAAGCCAGAGGAAGTACGGAGTGATGATGACTCTATATTGATTGATCCTTTTCCTTTTGATATGGTGCATTACTGTAGGAGAGTGATAAATATATTGCCAGAACATAATGAGATCATGCTTAACATCTTGGTTCTCCTGGAAAAAGGAAATTAAGAGCTTATTCAAAAGTGTTGATAGGTTTTGATTGGATATTCACCACTTACAGGTAGAGTTTGTTGCAAAAACTACTATGTGTAACGACCAGCAAACTAGTTATGGGTGGTGTGAGATTGAAAAAATTCTGAGAAGCCAACTTGAGGAGCTAAAATTGAGGTGTCTAAAATTGGTCATGCTCTTATGGATAGAGTCACTTTTAAGGAGAGTATACCCGAGTTGTGTGGGGATGCAAAAAAGACTGCAAATCTTGAGATGGGGCATATTGGACTTCATTTGAAGCATTTTTCCACATTGTGTTTGGATACTTAGATCTTGATCGAGCCATCTAGACTATAGGAGAGTTAAAAGAGGAGGAAGAATATATCTATATCTTTGACATTTTAAGACAACATTAAAAAATTACATTCCTCACGTCAGGGTCAAAAAGTACCATAGACCATATAAATATCTTGTGTCCTTTATTTTTATTCCTCTGTCCCGAGAGCATAATGGAAAATTAGAAAAACAATTCGGGGTGAAATTCATAAGTTTAAAGTGGAAAGAGAAAACTTAAGGCAAACTCTTAGGTTACCTTGATTATGTGAGTGATCGAGATACCCATGGGCTTTTTGGTAAAGTCTGAGTAACCAACAAAGCTCCATCATGTCGCGACATTAAATCAGGAACAACTTAGGAGGAAACCCAAGATATTTTGTTGTTTGTATTGATATTATTGTGATTGACATTATATCTTTGCTCTTATGGTACAATAGTTATGCTCCTATCTCTCTTATTTTGTAGTGGTCTAATGCATTGAGAACAATGCATGATTACATATTAAGGGTAGGGTTGTTTGTGGGTCTTAATGTCGTTTTGAGGTTTTTTTGATGTGCCTCTTTTCAACGGAGTCTTGTTCTTAGCAAAGCAGGAATTTTTAGGTGTATTGAGCTTTGTTTTGTGATGTTTTATGTTTAACAAATTGACATATGAGCATCTAGTGTAGGTGATGTGTTTTTATCGATTTTTGAGAAAAGGATACCCCTTCAATAGCTTGTTTTTAGAAATTTGTGAATGTACATATATTTGACTATTGTGGATCTTTATATTGCATTAGGATTAGGGACATGATAATGATTGCTAACAATTGCATGAACCAGATACTTAGCAGTTTTTTATGTGAATCTGTGCCATGTGTTTGTGAAAAACTACCTTGTTACCTTTGTGTGTTAAATCCAAAACGTGCCTGGTTACTCTTACCATGGTTTTTGGATAGTCGGTTAGGAAAAGATCTTAGGACCTTTTTAGTTAGTCTACCTTAAGCCTAAATGACCTTCCATGTGTGAGCCCTTTATCCCTATTTTTCATCCTGTACAACCTATTTTTTTTGTTACAAAATGTCGCCCAAGAACTAACCTCGTAAGAAGTATGCTACGGACGATGTCAAATATAGTAAGCAATTCAAGGATAGGGTAGAACCCATACGGAACATATGGAACAGTCTCTCAAACTTGTCAAAATCCCTGAGCAGTGCAAAAAATTAAATGGAGGATTTTAAAGTCAACAGTTAAAAGAAACCGAACTTGAATGCTTGCATTTGTAAACCATAGAAGACAAACACTAAGACTGTGTCCTCCCTGGCTTCTCAACTCTGTAAGTTCTCATGTTTTATACACCAAACCAATTACTTTGCGAGCAAAGTTGACATGCTATGTACTATCAACCATTTTGTGAAGGTGTTGATAAATCTCACCCTTCACCTTATGAGTCTTAGGGTGTCTCCTTGGTTTCCCTTGTCAATAACCTGAGTACAACTCTCCCCTTTTGAGTCTCGAGTTGATTAGATGTGGGTTGATAGACTCAAATCACTCTTGTAACCTCCTTTTACCAATCTCCAACACCCTTGTGAGGATAATCTCAAATACAACAAATTCCCAAGCTTCTACAGTAGCTTGGGGTATAACTAATATAAAGAAGTTTCCAATACATGCATCTACAATAGAATGGGCGAATCTCCCACTCCTCCCACTTAGTTAATCCACCAGGGCTCCCACAACCCTAATAACAGAAATTATTCACTCATGCTTATGCAACAATCCATGAAAACCAATGGACAATACACATAATTAATTGTACAACAATGAAAGAGTAAAATCCAAAATTTCCAATTGAATACGAAACGAAAAACTCAAGAAAATTTTTATAAATGATAAAAGTATGGGAAAGTATGAACAAAATTATAAAAAGTGTCTAACATAATAAAGAAATAACCCTAGATTATTCATAGTGTCTCAAAATAACAAAGGAAACCTAGCCAAATCAAATTAGGAAAACTATGTCGGCAATGGTTACACCTCTAGTAACGAGTCATTATGTTTTGATACGACTCATTTCGTATTGTCGTATCTGTCTTTAGGCCTTAGTAGTTATGACTCGTAATATCACCATTGAAGTTTTATGTTGCTAATTGTACACTCAAGTGAAATTTCATCTTCAAGTCTTTAGATTCTGTTGTCCGTACGACTCTGTACCATAATTCGTAGTCAGAATATACGACTCGTGTCCTTCACTCATTGCCATTATAGAATCAACCTTATTGACTTCACACAGTGTCCTCTATATTCTTTTACAATACGAGTCATTGTATGACCTTATGACTTATAGCCTTCTATGACTTAACTTTAGGAAATTTCTTTTTCCCACTGTTACCTTTACGGTTGCACGCTATGACTCGTAGTAGTTCCTTATGAGTCGTGGTCAGTCTACACTTGGTTTCTTCAGCTTCAATTTTTCCACTTTTCTCCTGATGAGTTTTGCTACGAATCATAAAGAAACTTAATAACTCATAACTTGATCAGTACTTTATCTTTACAGAACTTTCTTTTCTTCTTTTTAATCCGAGACCACTCCTAACATGTTTTCTCTATAAAACACGTAAAACTACATTATATCTGATGAAACAATCTAAGTCAAAGCATATTTTAATCATTTTAAGCATCGAATATGCCATGAAACCATGACACATCAAAACCCAAACTTTTAAGATTTGCATGTCCTCAGGAAAAAATACAACACAAAAACACAAATCACAAAGGATGCTCAGTTAGAATGATCCTATGACACCTTTATAAGTCAACTTGAAAATCACTTCTTAAACACTTTTACCCCCTACTATTTTTTTACTTTTCTACATTCCACTTTGTATATTGATTAAGTAAAATAATGTGGCACATGAGAACCCAATGATAGAATTACACTATCAATGAAAAACTAGGCATGTACATACACTACCCGTACATATGAGTTATCTACCAAAACAATCCCTATACCCTTACTACCAAAGAGATCCCTGTCTCTCAAATTGATCCATCATTTCAATACCGGGATAATCAAACACCACTTGTAGTCAAAAAGAAATTAGAATAAGTGTATAGAGAATTCCATAGGCTTGCCCATATGTTCTTGACCTAAGTTTTGGGGCAGTATGGTTAGGATCACTATAGGACTTTTATAAGGTTCGTAACATAGGCTTAGAGACTTTGTAAGGTTTCAGTGACTTAGTCTTCTTGGCACTATGATTTCTTCGGTGTCCACTTTTTTACAAACTTATTATTTAATCCAACCTTATTTCTCCCTTTTTATTTATTTTTAGCTTATTCAAGTTGTGTGTGGTTTCTTTTATTCATTATTTTTCTAGTTTTACAATATCTATTTTTGACATTTTTTTCATTTTGTTTACCACACTAACCCTACTCTTTCTTTCATTCTATCTACACCCTTTCTTCATACATGTTTTATCCTACGCAACCCTATTATAGCTACCCACAACTTAGGTATTTACCTGTGTTGAGCTGCATAGTGTCCAAGGAGGATCACGGCAAAAATAGGTTCATTATAGTTGAGAGGAAAGGTGAAAATAGGTTTAAAAAAAGGTTTATTAAGCTCAAATTTGGGATCAAGGGATTCATGTTTCCTTTGGTTTGGAATTTTAGGTTCAAGTGTAGTAATTATAAAAACAGCCTATGATCATCTCCTAACCGACATCCTACACTCTAGGCAAGAGCAACTGGGGAAGTTTAGAATTCCATGCACACTGGGAACTAAGTACTGCCTCACACACACATTTTACAGTATCAAATTGCCACTCACTACATATTCAGTTCATGTAGTTATTTTCCATAATTATTTTATTCCAAATTACTAATGCCATAACTAGAGACACAGCAGTCACATGTATACATAGATCACACAGTTATCAAAATTTTTATTTTTAGCTAGTGTACCATTTTTCAAAAATTATAGCACAAATTAGACCCAAAAAAATTAATCTCCTCAGATACCAAGTTTTATCCCACATAAGCATCACACAAATAAACGAGAACATAAAAAGAAAAATAACACATACTTGTTTAACACTGAAATTATAGCCAACGGAGAAGAAACACAACAACAGTAACCCGCAGTGGCTATGTGGTGCACTCCCACCCCCAACTAAATAGACATCCACTGTCCTTAGTCCATTTACGAATATAAAATAAGGGGTAAGGACATACCTAAGCACTCTAGGCATTATATCAAGCTGGATCAACATATGGGAACTTAAACCGGGTTCCATCCTCAATATCAGAGGTCGCAACGATGGTTGGGACATTCATATCAGCAGTGGGACCAGTTGTGGTTGGTGCTCTTAATGGTAACTTTTAGGGTAGAGATGCCCTATATCTTAGATTATCAACATCTGCAGGTGTGGAGCCACTATCTCTTATGTCCATCTCAGATACCCTATTTTCTTGGTCCCTCTAACTCTTCAAACTCTCTTTTGTTGCAATATCAACCACTTCTTCTTAGGTTCTCTCTCTCTTTCTTTTTTTGTTCTTGTTTCTCTTCCCACCTCCCTCATCCATTTCAATATTACCCATAGGGGTCGAATAATCAACAACCCAAATATTTTTTACCACATCCTCTCTATAGGTCTCTGAAAAAATAGGCATCAAGAGGATTGTTCTATCATGCAACTAATACACTAATTTCTGTAACTCAGCCAACTTGACTTGTACTCATGCTAAGTCTGGGGATAGGATCCCTCAAACTGCCCATTAATCATCCAGTCTAAATTATAAAACCCTACCTTTATCACTAAGAATCTTCTTAACCCACGGTTTTACTTCTCACTACATATGTCACACCTTTATTTCCACAGTGCTCAACCTCATTATAATTTTAGTGAGGAATGGTTGCAACACCAATACATAGTTGACTAGAACCAACCTGGATATAGATGGTCGTAGTGCCATGGTGGGTGATGAAGTGCGCGTACAGGAGGTAACTACTACATCAAAAGCCTAAGTCTTAGACTAGACAATAATAGTAGGGGAATCACCTTTTTTAATATCTTATCTCTGCCGTTCGACCTCATATACATCACTAACCATCAAAGCTGCCAACTTGTCCGTCCTAGAGACTGGGTTTGTAACATCCCTGATCAAACCCAAATTAATCCTAGTCCTTGGCCTCAAGAATCGATGAATATCTAGGAGATCTAGTACTCCCAGCTCAAAATAAATTTGAGTCAACAAAAAATGAAAGGTCAGCACTATATCAATTCTAGTAGAACTATACTTGATTTTAGGAACTACCCACTTAGTTACATTAATCTCGTAGCTCAATATTATACCTTCTTTAAGTTTTTCATAATCCGAACCCACGATCTTGTTTTATAATTTGGGACTCAACCTGTATTTGAAAAGGGTCCAAAAATCCTTCACCTAAAAGTTTAAGCTATTCTACTTGATTGATGATTATCCTCTGATTCCAAAACCTACCCATAGGTCTTCTCCTAATCTGAAGCAAGAAATTCAGCCATCCATTGAAACAAAACAAGATTATCCTATGAACCTTTCTGTTTCACCTTCACTTTCTTCATCTCCTATAATCAGAAGTCCAATTTAGAGGTGTTGATCGGAAGTACAAATTCTAGCCTATGTAATACGTGGGAGATTGTCTAGGTGGAGATATTCATCCGAACACCATGAATTACCAAATATGATATTGGGTATGCACCCTTCCACAAATTTCCCTATGGGTTTTGCCTTTTCAACTCAATCTGATACACAACATAAAACACATGTACCAATGCTTTGCTATACATGCCTAGTGTTCTATTCATCCCCTCGAACTCATACTACTTGAATCGAGAACCAAATGTAGGCATCCTAGATATGCCTGTAGTGGTCAACCGTCTCTCAACATAAATACTTCTCAGGGGCTTTCCTGTTGAAGGGTTTATGGTACAACCTATTTTATATAGTTCCTAGATTCTGGTGGACCCTCACAATTCAACGATAGGCATTGAAGTGGCCTTGATGGAAAGTGGAGTGAGTGATACTTGTTGTGGTAATATTTCACTAACTAGAATACCACTCTCCTCACTACTATCTTCTCCAGATGTACACGTATCATCATCTTTATTGCCCCTCCTTCCAAATTTTCATTATCCTTGGACCCTTATTTTTACTTACTAGTATCCTTACTATTTTCTTCTCTATCATCATAATCACTGTCTTTCTTATTTGAGGATAATGGTGAATGGGTTGTTGAG
This sequence comes from Capsicum annuum, assembly GCF_002878395.1. Lineage (NCBI taxonomy): Eukaryota > Viridiplantae > Streptophyta > Magnoliopsida > Solanales > Solanaceae > Capsicum > Capsicum annuum. Next base: position 104,914 of record NW_025892266.1, on the reverse strand, counting down.
GTACTAGGGTTCTTCATCCTTGGTGTAGACCTATGAGGTGTGTCCTCCTTTAAAATAGTTTCTTTCTTACCTCTGGGTTACTTTTTCCTCTACTCCACTAGACCTACATTTGGATACTCTTTGAGCTCACTGCTTGACTCATCAGTATCTTTATTTCTTAAGTGAAGAGTGTACTTTAGGGAAGGTTTCTTTTGCTTGTTCTTCTTGGTTGTCAACTTCTTTGATGAATCAATGTATTAAGCCATTAGTACTTGATGCTTATTATAGATTCTTTTTTATTTTACTTTAGCAAATTTTGAGCCCTAACCGATTATAATTGTTCACTTTGTGGGGGATTTTATGCACTTTATGATAGTATAAAGTTAGAGTGTGGTTGGGTTGAGTTGGTCGCCGAAGGGAATAGAGGGAGTCAAAATACTGAATAAGTGAAAGGCCAATCATTTTTACCCTTTGTTTAAATTTCATTAATCTATCGATCTGGACAAGGTCAACCTGCTAGGCTCAATAATTTATGGCATGGTATGAGTCCTGAGTATGACTCATAAGCACAAACTATGGGTCGTAGATTCTGTCATTAATGTCTTGAACCTTTCTTGGGTCTCCCGTTGTTACGACTCAAGGCAACAAGTCTTAATGACTCCAGAAACCAATTACCTAATGGTGGCCTGAGTCCTAGGTCCTTATGACTTGGTCAGGAGTCATAAGATTTTGTTACGACTCATAAAGTGCCTCATTTGTCCTGGTACTAGAATAGTTTCTGATTTAATCTTGCCATATTTATCCCTATACATTGAACACCTAAGTTACCCTATTATCAAATAAGTACAAAACATGGGTTGCCTCCCACGTAGTGCTTGATTTAATGCTGTAGTATGATGTGGCTAGGTTGGATACTCAGATCTCATCGACCAGCCCCTGTGGGTTGCTTCCAATACAATGCATAATTTAACATCATGTCATGACTAAATTTCCTTGGTTACTCAGACTTCCCCAACACTCAACTCATTATTCACTTTTACTTCATTAGAGGTGACCATGTAGTGCTTTACCCTTTGCCCATTAGTTTTGAATGGGAATTAACAATCACGCTTTAATTCTATATCACCATACGGGATCACTCTCAGCACAGTGAATAACCCATACCATCTAGACTTCAACTTGCCTCGAAACATGTGAAGTCTAATATTATACAACAACACATAGTCACATTACTCAAATACTCTTTTCTCAATTTTTTAATCATGATACAACTTCATTTTATCTTTATAAAGTACAGAACTTTCATAAGCCAGAGTCAGAATTCATCCAACTCAATTTATCTTACTTAATATTAATTTTACTGTACCATGCCACTCTAATTTTTGCCTTTTCAAAGCCCATAGGGCCTTGTGCTCAAGAACGACAAGTAAGTGGAATGGTTTTCCATAAATAAGATAGTATAGGGATGAACTAATAGGAGCTTTAAAGGCTGTCTAGTAGGCCCATAATGCATCATATATCTTTCTAGACCAAATGTTTGAGACCTCAACCTGCCTTCTTGTCTAAGAATGATAAGGTGTTTCCATTATATGCTTTTATCCATATTTATTAAACAGACTCTTGAATAGACAATTAGAGAAATGCAACCCACCATCACTAATTATTGCACGTGGATAGCCAAATCAGGAGAAGATATGTTTTTTAAGAATACGGTGACATTTCTACTTTTGTTATTTTGATGCACTGCTACTTCTACCTATTTGGACACATAGTCAACCAAAATAATGAAATACCTCATGCTAAGAGCTTACAAACATCCCCATAAAATCTATACCTCACACATGAAAAAACTCCAACTCTTTAATATAGGGCTCGTAGGGAGTTCATGGTGCCTCAAAATATTGCCTTGATGCTAGAATTGGTCATAAGCGGCAACAAAGTCATGAGGATATTTGTCTATTATCGGCCAACAGGGTCTACACTATTCCATCTTTGGGATGCACCTACAAATCATACCATCCGCACAAATTGTGAAAATATAAAGTTTATCCCATAACAATATCCTTACCTTATTCATAAATATCATCCGCTGCTGAAAAGATTAGCCTTCTGTATGAGATCATTTGACAAGTAATTTACAAAATTAACAAACTATGGAATTAGGTCTTGTGATGCTATAAAAATTTGCTCATCTGGAAAAGTATCATCGATTTCAAGCCTATCCCTACTTTTTGCATTGCGTTTTCCTCAAGTATGGAAAACTGATCTGAATCCTAATTTTCTTTGCCTTTCCAATCCTTTATTTCAAAATCAATTGTAGCAAAAGAATCCATCGAATCAATCTTTCTTGGCATCTTTCCTCACCACTAGGTATTTAAATGTTGCATGGTCTGCATGATCAATAACATTAGTCCTAATAAGATAGGACCAAAAAATTTGAAGGCAAAAACCAATGCTAGTAATTCTTCCTTGATAATACTGTAATTCCTTGGAGCAGGGTTTAATGCCTTGCTAGTATAGTACATAGGGGAAAGTACCTTTTCTTTCTTTTGGCTTAGGATAGCACCTAAAGCCACACCACTTTCATAAGACATAATATCTAATGGCAGAGACTAGTCAGGGGACACTATAATAGGGGCTGACACAACCGCTCCTTTAAGAACTCAAAAGCCTTCAAACATGCCTTATTAAAATAAAACTTCTCCGCTTTCTCAAGAATCTTGCAAAGATGCTTTGAATTCTTTGGTAAATCCTTGATGAATCGCTTGTAAAATAAACATGGCTTAAAATGCTTCGAATTCCCTTTATAGAGATAGGTGGATTCAGCTTATCAATTACCTTATTTTTTCCCTTATCCTCCTCTATTCCATAATTTAGGATCTTATGCCTAAGCACAAGCCCTTCTTTCACTTTGAAATGGTACTTCTCCTAATTGAGTACCAAGTTTTATTCTTCACATCAATGTAGAGCATTGGCCAAGTGGACAAAGTAGTCATCAAAAAACTCACCAACGACAGAAAAATCCTCCATAAACACCTCAATGGTGTATTCTACCATGTTAGAAAATATCTTCATAAAACATTTCTGCAAGGTAGCAGAAGCATTGCAAAACCCAAACAACATTCTTATAAATGCAAAAGTCCCATAAGGGAAGGTAAAGGTCATCTTCTCTTGATATTTAGGACCAATAGTAGTTTATTATAACCCGAATAACCATTGAGAACGCAATACCATCCCCTTCTCGCAAGTCTATCTGATATATTGTCCATGAAGGTAAATGGGAGGTGGTCCTTTTGGGGCCATGCTTTTATCTTCTTATAGTCCATGCACACTTTCCAACCTTTGATTGGTCTCATTAGCATGAGCCTATTCTTATCATTTGGCATGACAATAATTTTGCCTTTCTTAAGGATGCATTGAATAGGACTGATACACATGCAATTTGCAATGAGGTAGACAATGCCAGCATCTATCCACTTGATAATTTCTTTCTTTACCACCTCTTCTATAGGACGATTTAGATAGTAATGATGCTCAATACTAGGGATGCAGTTTGGTTCTAGTTGGATCTTATGGGTACCAATGCCAGGCAGAATTACCATAATATTTGTAATAGGCCACCCAATATCTCTCTTTAACCATTATAACACTGATAATAATACTTCTACTTATTCCTCTACAAAGTTAGCTAAAATAATCACTAGCAATGTGTTGTTGTCCCTAAAAAATACATAGTGCAAGTGAGATGGAGGGCCTTTAACTCCAAGGCTGGTGGCTACTTATTTGGCAAACGAGCAGGAAGAGTGGTTTTATTTCTCAAATCCATATCAAGATTCTTTTGAGCATAAGTATAAGAACCTCTCCTAATAGAGCGCCTACCATCTTATCCTATTCTTCGATTCCATCACTATTGAAATTTATAATCACCACTGCTAATTCTTCAACACCTATTCTCTCCTCAATTGGTATAGTCACTGCATTAACCTCGTCATCAATTATGTCTATCAACAACACAACTCTCATATAGTTTAGCTACCATATCGACTGGCAAACATTGAAGATTACCTATTCATAATTGAGTCTTAACCTCATTTGTCCCAAATCCATATTAACCAGTGTCATACCCATAGCTAGGAAGGGTCTGTCCAATATGATACGGACTTGTAAGTCAACCTCACAATCAAGTATCATAAAATAGGATTAAAAGTAGAAGGACAACGCCTTTACCAATACATCATAAAAAATACTGATCAATATTTTCATAATTCTATAAGCTATCAACAATCTTATCGATGTCGGTTTAGGTGCCCCTAACCCCAACTACTTAAAAATAACCAACGACATAAGATTAATGCTGGCTTCTAGATCACATAAGGCTCAAGTGATGTTAAACAACCCAATGGTGCATGGAATGGTGAATTATCAAAGGTCATCCTTCTTTTCTACTAGCGATCTAGAGGTAACAACATTTCAATGATGTACATTGTTAGTGGGCTCATAACTCACTATCTGCTTTCTAGTGACCACATTGTCCATAAACATCACATAACTAGGCATCTTCTCCAATGTCTGTACAATTTAAAAATTTATAGATGGCTACTTCTACATCGATAGGAACTTTTGATATACCTTCTTCCTAGTTACTTTTCAGCTTTTAAGGAAAGAAGAGGGATATCTCAAAATAGACTTTAAAACATACTCATCAATATTACCCTTAATTTATCTTTCTTATTACTATTCTAAGCATCCTATGATTTTTTATCTTTAAATTTAGGTGCTTTATCAATATCAATATTAACATCATTATTCGTTGGCTCAACCGCAGTGGGCACGGAAGGATCCATGATGGTCTTACTACTCTGAGTGGTAATGGCATAACAATGACTAACATTCTTTGGATTTTGCACTATATTACATGGAAGAGTGCCAGACTGCCTTTGATTTTGTATAACCGATATTTGCCCAAACTGCTGCTCCGGCCGTTTGATTACAATGGCGTGTGACTCAAATTTTTGATTCATCCCTAATGTGTATGCCTTAATCTCTTTATGGTAGCTTTCCTTACTTTTTTGTCCTTATACGAACTTCGACAACATTTCTTCAATTCTAGGTTCCGTATCTCAGCTACCTGATGGAATATATCTATCACTTTTCTTGTTATAGACATCTTTAAGACTCCAAACACCATCTTAATCTATGCTTCTATAGCGATAACTATTTCCATAATAGTTCCAACCTTGGTTTCTTTTCCCCTTAGCTTAAAAACCTGCCACTACACGATCCAAAAAATTTTCTTCCTCATTTACATTAGACTCATAAGCACTAGAAGTATATCCCTGTTCCCTAACTTTAGTTATCTTCTCAGTTATCATTTCTGCAAATTATTTTAAAAGTAGTCCAATATCAATTTTGAGCTAGGCAATTTCTTGTGCTATCGAATCATCACCAATATTGTAGTCACTAGCAGCCCCAATAACATATGTAGCAGCCCTTTATTAGCCTCCCGAGTGTGGTATCCCAGGTAGTGATAGAGATCTCATCTAGAATTTTCTAAGTCATATCCCAATAAAGAAGTGTAAGTGCACCTCCGGATATTGTGTCATCCATAGACCTGGAAGTTTTATTTTGGGATCTATAGAATATCTACAATAAATTTGACCCTGGAATTCATTGATTAGGTACCATACTTAGCTTTTTTTGGAATCAAAACCATGCTTCATAAATGGATTCTGTAGGCAACTACTAGAAGTTGTAAATCTCATCTTTTAGCTTTAGCATCCTGGCAGGTTGAAAGAAGCAGTTCAAAAAATATTTTCACAACTCGCTCCAAGAAGTGATTGAGCCTTTAGGATTTCCTCCCAATAATAATGGCGCTTCTTAAAGAAATGAGAATGGAAAAACCTTAATCTCCAAGGTTCCTAATCCACCCCAAGAATGGTATACAAAGTGTACATCCCAGTAAAATTAGCAAGATACATGTTGGCATTATTTGTTGACTACCTAAAAAATACACCCTTTAAATTCAGCAACTGGATCATTACATTAGTATATTTAACTTCACATTAGGGGTAGAGTAAGAGAAAAAATGGCTCCTATCTTAGTAGGCTCAACATATCCCATATCTTTATCTTTATCATATGGTGGTAGATACTGATAGGATAGAATCACTCGAACTCTTCCACCTTGTGCTCTATCATGATCACTGTCGAGTGGTGCCCGACGATTAGCTATTGGTCTTGGCCTAGCTAGCTCTTCCTATTGAGCCAACTGAGATTCCTCAATTGATTTTCTCTGTTATTCACCTACCTCTGCTAACATCAACTTTATCTATCTTTTTGCAATATTCTTTGGATCACTTAGAGTAGAAAGGTATAGCAAGAGGGTCATCCCAAACCCCTTCTTGAACACCATCACAAATATGCTCCATTATCCTTCTTGGTGTTTGTGAAATTCTTTTGGCCTCTTGATTAATGGGGAGGAATGGATTGACTTAACTCCTAGTTTTAGGCATACATTAGCATATCCATAACTAAGAATAAAAAATAAGTATGAGCAACCAATTTCCCTGACTAGAGTTGTGGAAACCTTGGTGGATTGACTATGTAAGGGAGGTGGGTTATTCATCTATTCAATTGTAGATACACGTAATGATATATTCTTTATATTAAACATACCCAAGGCTTTTCTAGAAGTTTGTGAATAGCCTCTATTTGAGAATGTGCTCACAATGGAGTTTAAGATTGGGAAAAGGAGGTTACAACATTGATTCAAGTCTATCAACCCTCATCTAATCTACTTGATAATAAAAAGGTAAGAATTATACTGAGGTTATAGACAAGGGACAACAAGGTGCTGCCGTGAGACTCATAAGGTGAAGGGTGAGATTTACCAATACGTTCATAAGATAGTTGATAATAAATAACTTGTCAATATTACACACAGAGTAGTTGGTTAGGTGGATAAAATATGAGAAACTAAAAGAGTTGAGAAGCCATGGGGAATACAGACCTAGTGTTCATCATCTATTGTTTATAAGCGCGAGAATTCTTGTTTGGCTAATTGTTACTGTTGACTTTAAAATTCCCCTATTTACTTTTCTGCACTAGTCATGGATTCTGTCAAGTTTGAGAGATCATTCTATGTATTCATATGGGATCGATCCAAATCTTGTTTGGTTTACTATATTTGGCATCTACCATATTTATTCTTTGGAGGTTAGTTTTTCGATAACATCAAATTTTACAACTGTTCTCCTAATGAGTCTGGCTATGAGTTGTAAGGAGACTTAATGACTCGTAGCTTGATTAGTCTTTTAGCTATTCAGAACTTTCTTTTCTCCTTTTTAGTCAACACCACCACCAACCATTTTCCCTATAAAATACATAAAACCATATCATATCCAACAAAATGACCTAGTCAATGCATATTTTCACCATTTTGAGCACTGCATGTGCCATATAACCATGACACATCATTTAACCTTTCACCTTTCTATTTGTGTTATAATAAACCCTACTTTGGCCCTATTTCTCCTTGGACATTATGCACCTCGATTCAGACAAATTTCTAAGTTGAGGTTGGCTATCATAGGGCTGCGTAATGTACAGGGAGTATGAAGAACGGTAAAATAAGAGATATAAAAGTAAGGCAGGGTGTATTAGAAAAAAAGATAAATAATAAAAAAGATGAAAAATTTTAAAAAGAAGGGATAAAAGAAACCACACCAAACTGGGGACGCTAAAGGTAGTATAGTGCCAAAGAGTCTTAGTCACATTAAATAACCATATATATAATACCATTTACTAAGACTGTATTACAAGCACAAAAATAGTCCTATTGTGATCTTAACTTGACTGTTTGAAAACTTATATATAAAAAATAGTGACAAGACTATGGTATTTGACATGCATTGATTGGAAATTTGTATGAGTCTGAGAATCTCTTAACTGTCCCTGTATTAACATTCTTGACTTCAAATT
>NW_025892266.1:63139-93956 GCF_002878395.1 Capsicum annuum | reverse complement strand
TGAGAATCTCTTAACTGTCCCTGTATTAACATTCTTGACTTCAAATTCGAGTGAGAGGGACTTATTTGATATGAGGGCACATGGATTGTGTTTCTAGAGGCTACATGGATTGTGTTTCTAGAGGCTTACTTTACTAGTTAATGTAATGTGCATATATGCATGGCTGTCTATTGCTAATATAATTTCATGACTTGATTCCTTTGTGTCATTCTATTGTGCTTTATGTAGAAACATAGTTGGTTTTGATTAGATAGGAGGGGGTAATGTTTTTGTGCTTAAAATGTTGCTTGACTGCCTTGGACAACATAGTTTCTCCTAGTTAAGCATCTTATTTTTATTTTGTCATGTTTTGTTTCCTGATAACATACAACATTCTAAGTTGAAGTTTTTAATGTGCTATAAATTTATAACATTTTTGATGTTAAAACTATGAGAATATGTATGTACTTAAGGCTATTTTGTTAGATTTGATGTGTTTTTGGAGTGTTTTTAGGAAACTAGGTTTTTGATGCTAAATGGAAGAAAACATGATTTTGAATGATAAAAAAATAGATGGTTTTGGATTATAAACTAAAGAAAAAGATGAAAGTTAAACTTTTGTGCCACTTACTTAGTGTAGGAACCAGAGTATGTACGACTTACTTAGTGCAGATGCCAGAGTATGTGACACTTACTTAGCACATGTACCTAATATGCTATAAGAATATAACACTTTTGATGCTTAAAATGAGGAAAATACATAAGTTTCTGAGGTTATTTTGATAAATATGTTGAATTTTGGGTATGTTTTGTTATAAATCATGTTTTGGTTGCTAAGTTCGTGAAGACAGTGAAAAAGGTATGTTTAGTAGATTTTTTTAACAATTATGGATGTTCAGGATGCTTTCCATCTTATTCGTGATCATATCATGTTCAAGAATTGAAGAAGAGCTGGAAATATGACTCTCGGCACTTACTATGTCATCTTACCAAAAGCATGTAGGACATACAAACCGCAAGTATACAAAGCAAGTACCTAATGTCAAAAATCTTGTGAGTTGACTTATTGGACTTTTTCATCCAATACCTGTGCCTTGTACCTGTGCTTACACTGCTGACCATAGGTACTACTTGTGCCAAAGGTCAGGGTGTAAGTACAGACTATATGTGACCACTGACCCCATTTTCTCCTATTTTATTTGGGCTTGGGTTTTAGGGTTTTCTCATGTACTATAAATACCCTTTATGTGTATTTTAGTAAGAGCTACACACTTTTGACACTCACAAATATATTTTGATTCCAAGATTTGATTTTGATCTTGGAATTATCTTTTATTGACTTCAGTTGATTTATTTAGTTATGGTTGTGGGTTTTTGTACTTCATATTATTGTGATTTTCTCTATTCTTTTGATTATGAATGTTATTGATTTCTTTACAAGCATTAACGAATAAAAACCATAGCTAGGGTTGTCAAAACCCTAGTAGATAGATGAAGTAGGGGATATGTTGTTTTTGTTCTGAACTGATACTCACTCATGTATTTCTTTATCTTTATTATAATAGTTTTTTTAATGGGTGAACATATTAGGATCCCTCTTAGATATTTCTACTTACTCCAAAAGAGGAGTAGTGACCAGGAAAAGATAAGAAAAATCATAATTTGGAGTTTAACTGTCGATCAATGCTTATAGGTTACATCTATGTAAAATGGTTAGATTTCATCTAATAACTTGAGACTCAAAAGTTAATTGTTAATTAGGATCAAGATAAGGGTTAATAAGGCAACATCTTGAGGATCAAAAGTTTAATGGTAAAATCCTTCTGCTCATCCAAAAGTCTGTGGAAGGTACATAACTTATCAATTCTATATGCAAAGTATTAAGTTGGTTTAACAAAGCACGATAAGCCTATGGAGTTGAGATTCAAAGGGGAACACAATCCTAGTATCTATCTATGACTAATTACAATAATAGTTGATAAAGTTACTTGCTTGAGATTACTACACAAAACCCCTATTTACTTTTCTTGTTCTGCCCACTGACTGCAACTACTGAGATCTATGAATCCACGTATTCCCTTGGAATTTGACCCTAAACTTTATTGAGTTACTATATTTTGATAGTGAAGGTATCATCATCTGAGAGGAGGTATTGTTTTGACGTTTCAAAATTTTGGTGTCATTGCCGGGGAGTACGATGTTCATTTTTCATTTGAAGTTGGTGCAGTTTTTAGGTGTTATTTTTATTTAACTTCTTAGTTGTGTATACACCAGTGTACCCCTTGGACACAGAGTTGAGGAAATCCCTTACTACCACTGAATCAAAGTCCAAATAGAATCCTATAAACACCTAGTAGGATGTCAAAAACAAAGAGAGAAAATCTTCCTGAAGGAGTTTGTGGTAATGTACCTCCCCTTTCTCTTGAAGGAGTTCATGATATTATTGATTGAAAAACAAGCGTGCTTTTAACATAAGAAACTAATAAAAGGAGGGCAGTAGAAGATGCTCAATATATAGATTAGGAGGCAAAGTAAATTAGCAGAGACAAGAAGTAGACCACTAAGCAGCACTCGATGGAAACAGAAATAGTATTTGAGGTGGCGAGTCCATGCGATCCCAGCATACGAGTACTTGCAAACATTTGAGGATGATGAAAAGGTGCTTGGGTATGTTGATCCGATAAAGATTAATGCCATTATTCCTCTGATTTTACCTCCATGTATTAAGTTTAATATATCAAGTGCTATGACCAAACTATTATACATGGAGGGTGTTTTTTGTGGGGTTTTCTGCAAATAAAGAAAACATGCATCTAGCCAATTTCAGTAGAATTTGCACTTCATATACATACCCAGGGGTTAATTAGGAGTTACTTAAATTGAGGTTGTTCCCTTTCTCACTTACAAGAGAAGCATCTTTATGGTTAGGGGTAAATCCAATAGGACCTATCACTACATGGAATGAGTTACATAAACAATTTCTGAAGCAATTCTGTCCTCCATCAAGGATGTTCCATCTTAAGGATAGGATCTATAATTTTAGGAAGCTACAGTCAGAGTCCATATATAAGGCTTGGTTCTGATTTAAGAAGAATTTTGAGTATAGTGCCCAACCATTGGATTTTAGGGACGAAATTGTTGGAGTTATTTATAGAGCCATGACCATCAGTTCTAGAGTCATGGTAGACACTGTCTGTATAGGAGGTTTTGATATTGTAGACTAGACCTCTCTTACTGACTGAAGGTGGCAAACTTGGAAGGCTAAGAGGGATTTTTATACTTATGCTATTGGTGCCCCCAGTGAATAGAGAGTAGCTGATGATTATATAGAGTAAAAGATTATGTTTCTGAGTATTAATATTGTGTTGTTGGCTAAGCAGTTTATGACATCAAATTCCTAGAAAGTTCATATAGTAAGAGCATAAGGTGCAATTTTCGAAGCTTATGATTCTGCATTAGAAGAGGAAGCTAGTATTCAGATTGTCAGTAAGAGGATTTTTTAGCCCAATGGCAAGGAAACAACAGTTAGAACCACTATGAGGATAGATATAAAGATCACAATATGAAAAAAGAAGGTGACTACAGATAGAAAGATGATTACAATAAAATAGGAGACAGGTACATTTCACTTGATAGATGAGATACAAAATCAAGAATGGAATAAATGCTGACCAATCTAGTTAAGGGTTAAGAAAATTAGGAGAATAACCTTAATGACATTAATGATGGAATTTTTGGGATGACCCATAAGGTGCAGTCTCATGCCACTACTATGAAGTAGTTGGATCACTAGTTTGAGCAAATATCTAGCATGATCTAACCAAAATAGCCTGTTACAGTTCCTAATAAAAAGGTTCAGAGTCCAGTATCTATAAGTCATTATCTAGCTATCACCACTACTTGTGGTGCCACTAATGATGATCCTCCTGTACCTACTATTGAGGAGTTAAAGATTGATTACACCGACAGTGATAAGATACTTAAGGCAGAGTTTGACATGTCGACATAGGGTAATGATGTTTTTTAGTATGAAAGTGGTGAGGATTGGGTCATCAAGACAAATGATCATGAGCACCCTTATAGTGCAACCCCTTCCTTACCATTATTAGAAAATAAAAAGGATCTCAGAACAGTCACTATTTTGTGTTCTATTAGTCTTTTTACCATCAAGAAGGCATTATGTGAATTAGGATAAGGAGTAAATGTGATGCCACTGGTGTGAACAAGCTATTGAGGATGGGGGAACTTAAATTTCAATCCATAAATCTATTGATTTCTGATTCATCTGTGAAAAAATTGATGGGTATGTTGTGTGACGTAAAAGTAAGGGTGGTATCTAATATTGGGTGTATTTATGCACTTTTCTATAGTTACCATAGCCTAGTTAGCCTTGGTTAGAGGGAAATTCATGTGGTTTATATGTTAATATTGATATAAATAATCATCTATGTGTTAAAGTATGTAATTACAATGGTTAAAGGTGTTTCCAAACAAGTTTTGATTCAAATTGATCAGTTACTGACAAAACAAGAAAACTAGTTTCACTAGCTTGAGTTAGGTGTCGTTTTAATCTATCATGGTGGTTTCAAATATATTGTTTTAGTTACTAATATTTTTATTTTGTAATTATGTCTATAAAACATGTTTACATTTTTTAAAGTGTGATTGAATCAATCCAAGAGTTAAAACTAAGTGAAAGATCAAAAGGGGCAAAACTAGTATTCTTAGGTTAAGTTTCTAGTTCATTGTCTTGGATGTTGTATTGTTTGAGCTTTAATCCGTTGTTTTTGATGAAATAGTATGATTGGTAAGTTAATTATGATAATAAATGAAGGATATAAAATCTTCAAATCATGTGTAAAGAATGGAAAAATGATTGGAATGGATCAACAATAGCACAAGACACAACTTGACGTGGATGGGACACATTGGATGTCAAGGGCGCATAAAAGATCAAAGAGAGGCCCAAATGGCACGTTCCATAAACCAAGATCTCACTAAGGGATTAAACATAGTTTTAATCCATGATTAGGGTACATCATGAACCTTAGTCCACACTATAAGCTCAGCGACACGGAGCTAGTACAAAAATTGGTAGTTTAGTCCTACTATAAATAAGACACTTGAACTTGATGTTATACACCTTAGACGACTTAGAAACTAGGAGAGGGTCTGGAAAACACTTCAATTAGGGCTTTTTTTTAATCTTTTGTTTAGTTTATTTATGGATTTTAACATGTTTTCCATGAATGTTATTACGGTTATGTCCATTAGCAGCTAAAAGCCTCCTTTCCGGAGTTAAAGCCAAGAACATATTTACTTTCACTTTGAATTAAGTTTTTTTTTACATTACTTCTCATATTTTATTGTTTTTTTTATCGTTGTTTTAACTATTTTTAGGATTTGTGACCCTTATAATACATATCTTGCCGATCTTGTGATCTCGAGAGGAGGAATAGGAAGATAGAACGTGGGGATGAATAGAGTAGGGTACTTATTATTTTATAAAATAAGTAATTTGAATTAGAATCTGGGATAGAGATATACCGAGAAGACTTGCTTGGTTTGTACTGGGATGAAATATAAATACATTTAATTTAGTTCTCACATCCCCACTTAATGATGTAGTTGTGGGGCTATGTTAGATAGGTGATTAGAGAATCGAGAGACCATGATCAGAAAATCAAACCCATGAATCAACAACCATGATAATTAGTCTAAAAATTAAAGTTCAATGGTATAGTATGATTATTCGTAAGCCTTAACCCTGGGTCTCCATCCATTGACTGTCCAAAGTCATTGCTTTTCCTCATTAGTTTTAGTTTAAGACTAAAACTCTCTTGGTTACCTTATCTCAATAGTCGAACTAGAATTGGATAACTTGTAAAAACATGTCTCTAAGGGATCAATATTCAACTTTATTTAAGGAAACTGTATCACTTTGTGAGACCACGTAAACTTACGTATGCGCTTAGGCGCAACAAGTTTTTGGCACCATTATCGGGGACTAGTAAATTGACAACTATATTATTTTTAGTTTAGTTATATTTAGTACATAGTTTAGTAATTTTTCTTTTTCTTTTTTGTTTCTTTTTTATTGCTCACACTTATTGAGATGTCAGCCTGGGATAGATAGTTCTCCAGTGATGATGATTCTTGTTGTATTTATGGGGAACTCCATCATGAGGCTTATTGTCCAAATTTTGATAGAAGCTCAAGGACAGGACCTTAACAATATGAGGTGGATACTGTTCTATTGGTAGAATAGCCACAAGTTAGGGTAAGGTTAATGGTAACCTTACAATGAACCTATAATGAACCTATTTTTGGCCCCAATCCTTCTTGGAGATTGTATTTCTCAACTAAGTTAGAATGCCTGAGTTGAGGGTAGAAATCATAGGGGTACGTAGTGTAAAGTGGGTATGTAGAAGGCAAAATAAAAGAAAAAGTTAGTATGGCTGGGTGCGGTAGCAAAAGAAAACAAAAGGAAAAAAGAAAAGAAAAAATTATGCAAAAGTGAAAAAAGAAAGAATAAAAGTCTACACCCAACCTGAATGTGCAATAATGAATAAAAAGGATGAAATAAGGGTGGAATAAAAACTAAATCAGTTAATAAGTGAGACCCTAAAGTTAGTGCACTGCCAAGGAAGCTTAGTAACTTGATATGTCCATATGTACCATACCATCCCCTAAGCCTACATTAGAAGCTGAGAAAAGTTTTATAGTGATCCTAACTTGACAATAGGAATTCTAAGGTAAAGAAAATAAAGGAAAGCCTATGGTTTTTGATGTTATTTTTGAGTGTGAGTGTCTCTTCAATGTCCCTATAATGATATGCATTATTTCATATGAGTGAGTGTGACATCTTAGTTATGTAGGCACTGGATTCATATTGCTCGTTATTTGCTTATTTTAGGTAGTGTAACTTATATATGAGTTGTTGTTTATGGCTAATGGAATTGCCATGAATTTATCCCATTCTGTCACATTTTCGTGCTTCATGTTCATACACAGTTGTTTTAAAAATTAATATAGGACGGTGATGCAATTTGACTTTTAAGTGTTGATTAACTGCCTTGAATAACTTAGATTCACCCAGTTAAATATCATTTTTGTTTTAGTTGTATTTATTTCCTGAGCACATGCAAATGTTCAAAGTTGAAGGTGTTGATGTGCTATGAAAATATAGAACTTTTAATGGTTAAAATGAGGGAAATATGCATGTTTCTAAGGTTATGTTTTGCAGGAAATCGTGTTTTGGTTGCTAGGTTTATGAAAAAGGTAAAAAAGGTATTTTGACTACGTTTTGCAATAATTATGGATGTTTGAGATACTTTTTATCTTGTTCGTGATCAAATCATGTTTGAGAATTGAAGAAGAGATGAAAAGATGACTCTCGACACTTACTAAGTCAAACCTACAGACCACATGTAGGACCTACAGACCGCAAGTAGGCAAATAAACTGCCAGAAGTTCAAAATCCTGAGAGCTGACTTGTAGGAGTTTTTCATCTGGTACCTACATTCACCCAACTAACTACATGTATTACCTATGCCCAAGGTCAAGGTGCAAGTACAGACCACATGTGGCCACTGGCCCAGTTTACTCCCATTTCGTTTGGGCTTTGGTTTTAGGGTTTCTTATGTACTATAAATACCCTTTATGTGTTTTTAGTAAGAGCTATGCACTTTTGATACTCAAAAAAGTATTTTGATTCCAAGATTAGATTTTGATCTTGGTATTCCCTTGCATTCACTTCAGTTGATTTATTCAGTTATGGTTGTGTGTTTATACACTTCTTATCGTTGTGATTTCATTTATGCTTTTGATTATTAATGTTATTGATTTCATCAAAAGCGTGAGTGGCTAAAAACCCATAGCTAGGGTTATGGGGTTATGGAAACCCTTGTAGTTTGATAAAGTATGAGAAGTGGTGTTGTTGTTCTGAACCGATACTCATACATGCCTTACTTTATCTTTATTATAATAGTTTTATTAATGGGTTTACATATTAGGTTCCCACCTAGATATTGCTACATACTCCAAAAGAGGAGTAGTGATTAGGAAAGATAAATAAAATAGTAATTTGGAGTTAAACTATTGATTTATGCTTTTAGGTTTTACCTTTGCAAGATGGTTAGGTTTCAACTAATAACTAAAGACTCAAAAGGTAATAGTTAACTAGGAACAATATAAGGGTTAGTAAGGTGACATCTTGAGATTCAAAGAAGAGGTATTATATGGATATCATCAGTACCAATGTATGTGACAAAGTATGTTTGAATTTGAAGTCCAAAGGCTAAGCTATAGGAAAAAACAAGCCCTTCCACTTCAAAATTCCACATACGGTCGATATATGGCAAATGTATGTCCTTATCTAAAACGCCCAAAGAGTTTTAAGTTTAGTTCCTAAATCCTGGCACATACAAAGTAAAACACATAAGCTTTGGACCCTTAGAAAATTTTCATAAAGTATGTATTCTGACCAAGATATGATTTAGTTGTGTCACTCGTACACTAGTGTATGAGTCACAATATTCTACCCTCCACCTTTCGTATGTTAAACATACTAGGACGGTATCAAACTATGCATAATACTACTTTTCTCCCCTAGTCATACCTTAGTGTATGAGTTGTACATAATTAGTTATATAGAGAGTTGTCTTGGTATAAAGTGGAATGCTTTTGGTATGAGTCAAGGGTATTGTTTAAGGTATAAGTCGTAGTACCCTTTGGATATGAGTCTAGGATGTGTGATCATAACTGAAGAAGTGTATGGGTCCTAGGTGACATCTAGGGTATGAGTTAGGGTACCACTCATACTCTAGGGTACGTTTGACTTAAGCGAGTCATTTTCTCATGCGGCTTCATTTTCTAGCTTATAAGTTAAGGACCCTATGGTCATTTACCACCCCAAAACCCTAAATACCCATCACTATATAATGCATTTTGGCCTTCTAAACATTCATTTTGTTTGATCAAATACTATAAATACTCTCTTAAACACATTTTTTAAGAAGTACCGAGGGTGTTCATCTAAAAGCGTAGCATAGTCAAGTTTCTTAATGTATCATCTTTTTTAAGGCATGTGACTCTATCCCTTGTTAAAAAACTCAAAAACCATGTATTTTACACATGGATTAATAATTGTGAAAGGTGATTTTGAAATCAAATGATAAGGATTTTGTTGCCTAATGATGAGTAATTTTGGTTCTTGCTTAGACTTGTGTTTATACCTATCATAGGTAATGATTACATGTATGGATTTTTGTTGTTTATGGTTCAATAAATTGGTACTGAGTAACCATAATATTTATGAATTATACCATGAATTTGTCTTGATAAAGGTATGCACACAAGGAGTTTGTGAAAATGTCTAAGTAAAATGTCTAGTCACATGTTAATGATTTTTTTGGACTAGAAAAATTGCCCGATGAATATTAATAGTTAATAAATTTTATTGTAAAGATACCTTTAGCCATGTAATATATTAATTTATGACCTTATTGGTTGATGGCGTAAAAAGAGTTAAAGTTCATAAATATGAAATTGAATTGTGTTTAAACTAAAGTGTGGTATAATATTGCTAATGAGAAAAGAATGGGTTGTAAGGGTCTAGATGACCATAAATAGAATTAAATGATCAAATGTGTCAATGCATTTTCCTACCTGAATGATCGATTGATAAATTCCCAATGAGACATTGTGGTCATATATGGTGTTGAATTGATTAAATGGCTTGGAGTATGTAAGTGTTAAATGGAATGCATGATGATTTATGGACAAAGAGTTAAAGTACCAATGTTGACTAATATTAGTCATGATGTCTTGTGATTTGAGTTTTTTCCTTTATTAAAATGCAAGAGGTTATAGTCCTTTCCTTAAAACATTATCTTGGGGTTAGAGCCCCCTATCTAATATGGCTTGAGGTCAGAGTCCTTTAACCAATGAAATGGCTTCAGGTTAGAGTCCCTTACCCAATGAAAGGAATGTGGCTAAAGTACCTTTCTTAATTAATGTGTGTATGTTGTTAAAATCCCTCACCAAAAAAAAACTTTTGAATCTATAAGTGTGGAAGGTCAGAGCCATCAACTTTATGTCTCATCATTATGTGCCTCCAAAATGTTATTAAGCCTTGTTTCTTTGATTTACATGTTTTATATGTATATATACGTATAGTCATGTATATAAAAGTGGTTGAATATGATATGATAACTTGATATTAAATAATGGTGGGATTTTATCCTTATCCTTGAGTTACATTATAGCACTCTAACCATTATCCATCTTTGTATGCTATGTCCCCACATGACATATGGGTCGGAGCATCTTCTTCTCTTCCTGTGGAATGATAGGTGTTCAAACAGTTTGTGAGATTAACATTGAAGTAGTGAGATTCCATACTTTGAAAGTCATATATTTCATATTCCTTAGTTTAAGTCATAGACTTATCTTAGATTTGGTTTTGGCAGTTACCGAGGGCATGTTTGTAATACCCCGTTATGGAGAAATCAATCCGTTGAAGGTGCTACTTGGGAAGCAGATGTAGACATGCATACCAAGTATCCCTATCTTTTCTCCACAAAATCAGATTCAGCTGAAGATAATATTCTTCGTTCATTTACTTCTTTTAATGTCTGGGATTAAGCTATATAGTTGTTTCCATGTAAAATCATGCACTTATAGATCAGTTCAGTAGCTCATTATGTTGAGAATCAGTTATTCAGTTTATTTCAGTTGTTGCATGATAGTTTATTGCTTCAGATTACTCAGTATTTTCAGCTTATCTAGCCACATTCAAGGAAAATTATTCCAAAGAGAGATATATTGTAATACCCCATACTTTCTCCTAGCCTAATTTCGCTCCTAGAATGTCAAAGGTTAGCTTCAACAATGAATACCTTTTAGTATATATAGAATTTTCCAGATTTAGACTCTCCATTGTATGGGAAATGAAATTAGTTTTCGAACGATACCAATTTCACCTAAATTCGATACTAGGTTAAGGATTTAAGGCAATTTTAGTAAGGCAGTATGCCATCTAAGCAATCACCGTATCGCAATGAAAGGTAAAATCATAATTGTCATTTTCCAGAGGACCACAAAGATTGGCTCGTGTCTTGGAGAGGTCCAATTTCCCAATTTTCAATTTCTAGTGGCTCACCACGATGGGGGTGCATCACAGTGATTGCCAAAATGACATTTCTATTGCGAACTGCGATGGCTCTGCATTGCAGAGCGCTTCCATTTCCCAATTGGCCCTTATGCAGTGAGCCACCATGATAGTGGCTCGTCGCGGTGGCATGGTAAATCGGAAATAGATTACTTTTTCCAGTTCTGATTAAATATTAAAAGGGGTAGTTTGGTTAATTCCCAAGCCTCCAATTCATCTAAAACAAATAATTAAGCATATCCCAAGCACTTTATGCTTATTTTCATCCATTTTTTCTCAAAGTAAAACCTTAGAGCTCCAAAACTTCTTCTCCAAGAAATTAAATTCCTCCATTGTTTCTCTAAGAAAGCTCAAAATTGAGGATTTTCAGGATAGGATAATCAAGAACTCATCTTCAAGAACTCATATAGGAATCCAAAATTCAAGATTTTTCATCTAATCATCTACTAGGGGTTTATGAACAAGTATCCTCTTCCATCCTTATGCATAAAACCTAGTTTTTGTTAAAAATTCAAATGATTTTGAATGAATATACGTGAGATTTCAATTAGGGTTCATACCCATTATTTCTATTTTCAAGATTATGAGTTTTTGAGAGATTTTGAAGATGATTTGCATGTCTATTTCAATATTTTTATGTGATTGCAGTAAATTCCAGATTTTAACTTGAATTATCATTATTCTGAGTATCAAGCATGAACTTTATGATGTTTTTACATGAACTTGATGCATGGGTTACCAAGCCCAAGTTTATATGTTGATATTTCAAGAAACATGATGCTTTCAGATCTTATGATCATATTATTTATAGATTTTTAGTAAGGCTTTGATCTTTTGATCCTCAGATAAGAGTTGGAATCCACTTTACAGATTATTATAATTTACAAAA
The DNA here is from genome assembly GCF_002878395.1 of Capsicum annuum. NCBI lineage: Eukaryota > Viridiplantae > Streptophyta > Magnoliopsida > Solanales > Solanaceae > Capsicum > Capsicum annuum. The sequence goes on along the minus strand of NW_025892266.1, from coordinate 81,915 downwards.
ATAAAAACAACTTTATTTATAGATTCAATCAAATAAAGGCATAATTGGTTTCAGAATAAACCCTGATGCTAGTTTTTAAAGTGGATTTCCAGCAAAATGAGTGCAAACTAAAGGAAGTAGTATTTAGCACCGAACGGGAAGTGTGGGATTAGCATGCCTTATCTTCTATAGAACTATGTAGCTAATATAGATAGAGAATATCAGATTAATCCCATTTGTATATGGACTAAAGTTACAAATGTGATCACTTAGCTCAAGTTATACTTCTTAGCAAGAGTATGACACTACTCCCCATCGTGAGATTTTTCCCGGAGGGGAACAAGACATTGGACTCCATGTTAGATCACATGATTTATGTCAGTTAGAAGAACCTCCCTTTAGATAAAGTATTTTCTCTAAAAGAAAAAGACTATAGAAAAGAATAACAGAAAAGCTTTTAGAAAGCTAAGAGTGAAGGCTCACAATTTTATTAAGATTATGCTTTACAAAAAGATAATAGTTATAGATTTCAATTTTCACATTTCAGACATAGAATGAGTCCTTTTACACTTTGACACTATAATTTACAAGCAGAATACTAGCACGGCTTTCAGAACTATACGTTATGACTCACTGGATTTATAAAGTATGATTGCTTCTTACTATTACAGAATTCAGTTTTCAGATATCTCAGCTTATGTGAGTCATTTACCTTTAGCATGCATTGTTTTTTTGAAATCATGATGATGAGATGATGTTTTACTTATTCATTCCACCCACATGTACTCAGTACATCCTCAAAGTAATGAGTCACATATATTTCTATGTGCGACATTGTCTCATATTGTAGGTTCAGGAACTTAGTATCAACAACTTGACTAGTTCGAACAAGTCTATCCACATATGATAGTTCGTGAGTACTCATAGTTCGATGACTTATTCATTCAGATTTTGTAGCTTATTAGTTTATATGATTCAGTATTTCTTTTTAGAAATTTTTAAGTTAACTGGGGGATTTGTAAGACCCCGCAAAAATTTTCTTGTACAATGAACCTTAGGGCGTGTAAAGTGAGGCATAATTCCAACCCTAAAAGATTGAGAAGTGACTTCCTAAGTGAGTATTGTTTTAACCATTTAGAATTTCTCTAATTTCGACTTTTAATCATATGGAAAATTTGATAAGCTTTCCGTCGATATAAGATTCACCCAAATCCGTTACCCGGGTAAGAAGTTATGGCTAATTTAAATCCTAGTTGTAAAACAATGTCATTTTAGTGCTTGTCGCATCGCGGAGAGGGTCTATTTGACAAGTGTGAATTTCCAATGGAACTCCGCTATAGTGGCGTGTTGCGAAGGACCGTAATTTCTCAATAGTACATTTCTAGTGGCCTGGGAAGATTGTGATGTATCGCGCTGAAGTTCCATCTCCCAACTAGTGCAACAATACAATGGCTCCGCATCATGGTGACTACTAGATTCCTATTTGTCAATTTCTAGTGAGCCACTGCGATAGTGGCACGTCGCGGTGACCCATGAAATCGGGTTCCTAGTTCAATTTTTAAAAGCTTCGTACAGAAGTTAAAAAGGGCACTTTGGACAGTTTCCAAGCCTCTTAAACTGTGCAAACACCAAATTAAAGTCATTTACAAGTATTCTATGAAGTTTTTCTCAAATTCTCTTCCAGTAAAAACCCTAAGTATCCAAAACCTGTTCGAAGAATCTCAAAAATCCACCATAGATTTTGTAAATTGAGTCAGGATTCAAGGTTCCCAAGTCAAGGGCTTCAAGAACCTTCATTCAAGAGTACGGATAGATTTCCAAAAGAGAGAGTTCATCCAAAGCTTCTAATTCAAGGTATATGGGGTTTTGAACAAGGGTAATCCTTTCACCCTTGTGCCCAACAACTTATTTAAACTATGATTTTTTTGCAATTTATGATATTTTACGTAAAATTGAATTGGGGGTTTTCATCCATTGTTATTGGTTGCAAGGTTTTGATGTTTCTCTTGAATTGAGAGTCTAATGACATAATTTTCGCATGTTTTCTTGAGAAATTGCAGTTGGGTCTATACCCAATGATTTTAATCCTTGAGAAGTTACTAGTTGAAATATTTGAAACATTGAAGTATATGAGTATGTTGAGATTTTGAGATAAATTGCAGATATTTCCAGATTTCTACATGAGTTATGAATCTATATGCTATCTATTATTCTTTTGATGAGTTTTAACTTGAGATTTAATTATGGGTTATTAAGCCCTACTTGAGACTTGAGATTTCATAAACTATTGTGCTATAAGCACCAATGATTTGAGTATTCTGAGATTATTGAGAAATATTTTGACCTAATGGTCATTGAGTTTTGAAATCTACTCTACTACATGATATTTTAGATTTGATTATTGGGTTTATGGTGAACCATGAGATTAGGTGGATTTTTACGACATAAGCATAGATAATCTAAAGAGAGTAGTATTTAGCATCGAGTGGGTACGTAACTATGGTTACTTACCCCAAAACTACGTGCCACCGTAGGTTGGGCCAGAGGCCGAGTTTATGATTATCATTGGGCCTAAGGCCGAGTTAATATTAGGACCGAAGATGAGTTTGTTTAGTGATCACTGGACCTAGGTTATACTCCCTGGAAAGAGTATGATGCCTCTCCCCAACGTGAGGTCTCTTCCTTAGGAGGACAAAACACTGGACTCTATGTAGCTCGCTTGGTTTATGTCAATTAAGAGAACCTCACTTACCATTTAAACTTCGAGATCAGTTACCTCCCTAAATTAAGTATTTTCCATTAAGATAAGATATTTTTATTAAAAACTAAAATACTTTCCCTTGATATGAGTACTTTTCCCTAAAGCTTGAAATGAGATATTTTTCTAACGTGAATGAAACGCCTTCAAGTATGTTCCAAATTTATATGATTTCAAATTCAAAGTATTTGAGTTCAAAAGAGTTAGGAGTTCTTGAGCATTGAAGAAGTTTTATTCTCCATGAGAGATATGCATGAATTGAAAGTATATCTTAAAGTTTCCTTTAGCCTTGAGTAATGAGAATAAGAGAAGGGTACAAATTTCAAAGCTAAAAGTATAATGACTCACGAGATTGTGTTACATGTTCCATTTTACATGATTCACCAGCTTCATATTTTATACTTATTCAAGCCATGTGAGTCATTACTTATTACATGCATAATTTTATTAAAGAGTATTGATGTTGTTTTATATAAATGCATGCACCCCCACATACTCAGTACATTCTCAAGTGTTGATCCACATATACGACTATGTATTATATTGTCTTATAATGTAGGTTCAGGTGCTCGGTGCAAACCTCATCAGTGATTTTCAAGTACCTCTATCTACGTTCCTACAGTGGTAAGTCCTCATGGTTCAAGGACCTATATTCAGACATCTCCATATTTTGTGATACTTTGTTGTTATTTATAGTTCATTTTGAGTATGTTGGGAACCTGTCCTAATGGCTCTCTAGTTCATGGATTATTAAAGGCGTTGTCAGACTAGTTATCAAATTGTGGTTATGTTGAGGTTTCCAGTATTGTGGTCATTTGGACCGAGCATTTTCTCTGTATTTTTTTCACATAACATGACTATGCTAGTGTTTAAATTATTTCATCTTGAAATGAGTATTATTGCTAGAAATAGGCTCAAAGGGTTAGGTTTGGGCTACTTTTAGCCTTAAGAACTGTGTGACATCTCGGGAGGCGATTTCTGATCGTTACAAACTTGGTATCAGAGCCTAAGGTTTTAAAAGAGTTCTAGAGAGTCTGACAAACCGTGTTAAATAGAGTCAATAGAGTCTTGATCATTGGTGTTTAGAGCACCACATCTATGTGTAAGAGGATACAAGATGTTTTAGGAAAAGTTGTTTCTTTCTTTTGGATTCTATCGTGCCTACAGTTGTCCGTCTCATCTAATAATTTGTGCTCTTCTATTTCAAGAAATACCTCTTCGAAGAGCAAATTTCCACAGGAATGATGATGAGCAACCCCCACATATTGCGCTTTTGAATGAGACTGTGTCTCATTCCATGTTTTGGGTGGCCTTTCAAGCTTTAGCACAAGCAGTCACCATCAATGTTTGGGGCAATAACTAGGACACAGTTGCTAATCTGTAGGGAAGTGATGTATCCATGACTAAGATCTGTGATTTTATATTGATTAATCCGCCAGAGTCTTATAGGTCTAAGAAAGATAAGGACCCACAGTTGTACTTTGAGAAGGTGAGAAACATCACGTAGGTGATCCATGTTTCTAAGAAAGAAAGTGTTGAGTTGGCATCCTACAGAAAGAAGGACATAGCATATGAATGGGTTGTATCATGGAGGAAGGGTAGAGGTGAAGATGATGCTCCTACGACTTGGTAGGTGTTCCAGGACTTCTTGGAAAAGTTCTTTTATTTTGAGATAAGGAAGGCAAAGATTGAGGAGTTTATGAACTCGAGCCAGGGCTCCATGACTGTTAAGAAGTACTGCTTGAAGTAAACTACTTGGCCAAGTATGCTCCTGATTTGATTTCTGACACTTAGGCTAGTATGAGCAAGTTCGTGGCCGGTGTTTCTAGTTTAGTACAGAAGTAGTGTAGGACTGCGATGCTGCATAGGGATATGGATCTAGATAGGTTTATCACACATGCCCAACAGATGGACGCAAATAAGATTACGGAGAGAGATCGAGTGAGGGGTAACAAGAGGGCTATTTCTGAGCAGCATGAGTTTAGACAACCTCGGTTCCATTGAGGGAGCCTCCTTCAGTTTCAGAAGTGTCCACATATGCCAACTCCTTCATCAGCTAGTGCTCCCACACCTAGAAGTAGGAAGGAGCAAGGGGATATATATTTTATATCTAAGTCACAGAACAATATTGGTAATAGTCCCCGCTATCCTCCTTGTGCTAAGTGTGGTAGGAGTTATCCTGGTAATTATTTTATAGATTCAAGAGGTTGTTTTGGTTGAGAAAAGTAGGGCCACAAACTTAGAGGTTGTCCTTATGCTAGACAAGGGAATAGAGATGCCCTACCTCAGGCACAGGCTACTAGTGCACTAGCTCCTATACCCATCTTGCCCATACTAAGGGCACTTCATCTAGAACTGCTGGCAGCCAGTGCAAGAACAGATTCTATGCCTTTCCATCCCGTCAAAGCAGGAGGCCTCTCCCGATGTTGTTACTGGTATGATCCGTGCCTTTTGTCTTGATATTTTTGTTTTGTTAGACCCCGGGTCAAGTCTCTCTTATATGACCCTACTTATAACTGTGAATTTCCAAATGAGTCCCAAAATAATTCCTGAGCCTTTCCTAGTTCCATACCCATCGGGGAGCCAGTTATTGCCAAACAAATGTATAGAGATTATCCTATGACTATTCATCATAGAGTCATACTTGCTGAGTTGATAGATTTAGACATTGTAGATTTTGACCTTATTCTGGGTATGGATTGGCTTTATTCTTGTTATGCGTCTATAGACTGTCGTACCCATGTGGTCAAGTTTCTATTTCCTGATAAACCATATTTTGAGTGGTCTGAGAGTTCGGTATCTCCCAAGGGTCATTTATTCTCCTATCTCATAGCCAGAAAGCTAATATCCAAAGGTTGAATGTATCACCTAGTTAGAGTCAAGGATAATAAGTTCGAGGCTCCAACTATTTGGTCAGTGGATATTGTTAATGAGTTTCCAGATGTTTTTCTGGAAGATCTCCTTGGGGTACCTTCCGATAGAGAGATAGAATTTGAGATTGACCTTCTTCCCAATACTCAGCCTATTTCTATTTTGCCATACCGTATGATACCTACAAAGCTTAAGGAATTGAAAGAGCAACTCAAGGATCTTTTAGACAAAGGTTTCATTCGGCACAATATTTCTCCTTGGGGTGCACCTGTCTTATTCTTGTGAAAGAAAGATAATTCTTTGCGTATATGCATTGACTATCATCATCTTAACAAGGTCACAGTCAAAAATAAGTATCCTCTTTTGAGAATTGATGACATGTTTGATCAGTTCCAAGGGGCAAGTTATTTCTCCAAGATAATCCTTAGATCCGGCTATCATCAACTTAAAGTAAGGGAATGTCATATTCCAAAGACAGTTTTCCGATCCTACTATGGTCACTTTGAGTTTCTAGTCATGTCCTTTGGTCTAACCAATGCCCCAACCACCTTTATAGACCTCATAAATCAAGTGTTCAAGCAATATCTTGATATGTTTGTCATTGTTTTCAAAGATGATATCCTTGTGTACTCCCGTAATGAGAATGACAATGCAAATCATCTTAGAATTATCTTGTAAACCCTTAGAGATCTCCAGTTATTCTCCAAATTCGGTAAGTGCAAATTTTGGCTAAGGTTTGGAACCTTTCTGGGTCATATCATTTCAGTCGAGGGTATTAGAGTTGATCCCCAAAAGATAGAAGCTGTAAGAAATTTGCCTAGATCTATCTCTCTATCTGACATTACAAGTTTCTTGGGTCTAACGGGCTACTATCTTCATTTTATTGAGGGTTTCTCTTCTATTGGATCTCCTATGACTCGACTTACCCAAAAGAAAGTTAAGTTCTAATAGTCAGATTCCTATGAGAAAAGTTTTTAGGAGTTGAAGACTCGACTTACTTTAGCAGTTGTGTTGACTTTTTCTAATAGTATCGATGGTTTTGTGGTGTATTATGATTCCTCTAGAATTGGTTTGGGTTATGTGTTGATGGAAAAAGGTAAGGTTATAGCCTATGCCTCTAGGCAGTTGAAGCCGTATGAGAAGAATTACCCAATCCATGATCTTTAGTTAGTTACTGTGGTCTTTTCTTTGAAAATCTGCAGACATTATCTTTATGCTGTCTATGTTGATGTGTTTACTGATCATAAGAGCCTGCAGTATGTGTTTACTCAGAGGGAGTTGAATATTAGGCAGAGGAGGTGATTGGAGTTGTTGAAAGACTATGATATGAGTATGTTTTATCTCTCGGGCAAGGCCAATGTAGTGGCGGATTCCCTTAGCAGGTTATCTATGAGCAGTGTTGCTCATGTAAAGAAAGGTAAGAGAGATTGGGCGTTAGGTTGCTTGATTCAGCTGAAGGAAGTACTTTGGTGCAGAGTAGTTCCGAATCCTCTTTAGTTTTGGAAGTGAACGAGAAGCAAGACAAGGATCCTAGTTTGGTCAGACTGAAGGATTCAGTTCAATACCAAAAGGCAGGGGTTTTATCCCAAGAGGGAGATGGCGTGTTGATAGTACAAGGTAGATTCTGTGTTCTGCATGTTGATGATCGAAGGTAGAGGATTATGGCTGAAGCACAAGACATGCGGTATTCTATTCATCCCGGCATTGCCAAGATATACCACGACTTATAGGAAATCTATTAGTGGAATGGTATAAAGAAGGATATATCCAAGTTTGTAGCAAAGTGTGCAACATGTCAGCAGGTTAAGATACAGCACGAAAGACCTAGTGGTATGATGCAAGAGTTTGGTATACCCACTTGGAAGTGGGAGGTGGTGAATATTGACTTCGTGACTGAGTTGACTCTTTCACGTTATTATCATGATTTAATTTGAGTTGTTATGGATAAGCTGACTAAGTCCACACATTTCTTTCCCATGTATACATCTTATACAACTGAGGATTATGCAAGATTATATATTTGGGAGTTAGTCAAGCTGCATAGAGTTCCCTCGCCTATTATTTTAGATAGAGGTACTCAATTTACTTCTCAGTTTTTGAGGGTATTTTAGCAGGGTATTAGTACCCAAGTTCTTTTGAGTTTTGCTTTTCACCCACAGACAGATGGTCAGGCTGAGAGGACCATTTAGACCCTAGAAAATATGTTACGAGCGTATGCTCTTGATTTTAAGGGTAGTTGGGATGAGCATTTGCCATTGATAGAGTTTTCTTATAACAATAGTTACCATGCTAGCATCGGGATGGCACCATTTGAGGCCTTTTATGGTAAGAGATATAGGTCACCCATAGGGTAGTTTAAAGTGGGTGAAGCTGCCACAATTGGACCTGATGCAGTGTTTGAAGCTATGGAGAATGTTAAGTTGATTAAAGAGAGGTTGAAGACCGCTCAAAGTCAACAAAAGTCATATGCCGATGTAAGGAGAAGAGATCTTGAGTATGAGGTGGGTGATTTGGTGTACTTGAATATTTCACCCTTGAAAGGGGTGAAGAAGTTTGGTAAAAAGGGGAATCTTAGTCCCCGTTATGTTGGCCCATATAGAGTCTTGAGCCGTGTTGGTAAGGTAGCCTATGAGGTTAAGTTGCCTGCAGTGTTGTTAGTTGTTCTTCCTATTTTTTTCTTGTCTCCATGCATAAGAAGCATATTGGTGATTCCATTATGGTAGATCCTTCAGAGAGTGCTGATATTCAGAACAATCTTTCATTTGATGAGATTTCTATTGAGATCCTAGATTTTCAGATCTGTAGGTGGAGGAACAAAGAGGTTCTCTTAGTGAAAGTTTTTTGGCGGAACCAATCAGTTGAGGGTGCTACTTTGGAGGCAGAAACAGACATGCGAGTTAAGTACCCGCACCACTTTTCCTCGAGTTCAAATTAATTTAAAGGTATTATTCTTCCTTAATTGAGCCCTTCTAATAAAAATTTAAGCTATGTATCTATTCTTGCATGAGTTATTGTAATTTTTGAGGTATTCACGAGTTTAGAGAGATTCAGCTATGTGTACTCTGTTTTTCCTATGTTCTTAGTCTAACTAGCAACATTCGAGGATGAATGTATCCAAGGGGGAGATATTGTAAGACACCACAATAATTCTCTCGTAGAATGAACCTTAGGGTGTGTCAAGTGAGCCATACTTCTGACCTAAAAGATTGAGAACTGACTTCCTAAGTGACTATTATTTTAACCATTTAGAGTTTCCCTAATTTCAACTTTTTATCATATAGGAAATTTGATAAGCTTTCCGTCGATATAAGATTCACCCAAATCCGATACCTGGGTAAGAAATTATGGATAATTTAAATCCTAGTCGTAAAACAATGTCATTTTAGTGCTTGGCGCATCGCGAAGAGGGTCTATTTGACAATTGTCGATTTCCAGTTGAACTCCGCGATAGTGGTGCATCGTGGAGGACCCCACTTTCTCAATAGTCAATTTGTAGTGTCCTGGCGCGATTGTGATGCGTCGCGCTATAGTTTTAGGTCCCAACTAGTGGGAAAACGCGATGGATCCGCACCTTGGTGACTACTAGATTCGCATTTGTTAATTTCCAGTGAGCCACCGCGATAGTGGCGCATCGCGGTGGCCCATGAAATTGGGTTCCCAATTCAATTTTCTCCAACTTCGTACAGAAGTTAGAAAGGGCACTTTGGACTTTTTCCAATCCTCTTAAACCATGCGAACACCAAATTGAAGTTATTTACAAGCATTCTGTGATGTTTTTCTCAAGTTCTCTCTCATAAAAAATCTTAAGTATCCAAAACCTCTTCCAAGAATCTCAAGAATCCATCATAGATTTTCTAAATTGAGTCAAGATTCAAGGTTCCCATGTCAAGGACTTCAAGAACCCTCATTCAAGAGTACGAATAGAGTTCCAAAAGCGAGATTTCATCCAAATCTTCTAATTCAAGGTATGTGGGGTTTTGAACAAAGGTAATCCTTTAACCCTTGTGCCCAAAGGCTTATTTAAACTATGATTTTTTGCTATTTATGAGATTTTACATGAAATTGAATTGGTGTTTTTCACCCATTGTTATTGGTTGCAAGCTTTTGATGTTTCCTTTGAATTGAGAGTCTAATGGCATGATTTTTGCATATTTTCTTGAGAAATTGCAGCTGGGTCATACCCCATGATTTTAACTTGAGATTGAATTATGGGTTATTAAGCCTTACTTGAGACTTGAGATTTTATGAACTATTGTGCTATAAGCACCCTTGATTTGAATATTTTGAGATTATAGAGAAATGTTTTGACCTAATGTTCATTGAGTTTTGAAATACACTCTACTACATGAGATTTTTGATTTGATTATTGGGTTCATGGTGAACCATGAGAGTATTTGTAAAAGTGGATTTTTCTGAGATGAGCGCAGATAATCTAAAGGGAGTAGTATTTAGCACTGAGCGGGTAAGTTACTACCGTTATTTACCCCAAAACTACGTGCCACCATAGGTTGGGTCTGTGGCTGATTTTATGATTATCATTGGGCCTTAGGCAAAGTTGATATTAGGCCCGTGGCCGAGTTTGTTTAGTGATCTCTATACCTAGTTTATACTCCCTAGCAAGAGTATGATTCCTCTCCCAAATGTGAGGTCGCTTCCTTAGGAGGACAAAACTTGTAACTCCATGTAGCTCACATGGTTTATGTCGGTTAAGAGAACCTCCCTTGACATTTAAACTTCAAGATCAGTTACCTCCCTAAACTAAAATATTTTTTATTAAGATAAGATATTTTTCTTTAAATCTCAAATACTTTACCTTGGTATGAGTATTTTTCCCTAAAGCTTGAAATGAGATATATTCTTAACGTGAATGAAATACCTTCAAGTATGTTCCAAAGTTATATGATTTTGAATTGTATGTTTTTGAATTCAAAATAGTTATGAGTTCTTGAATATTGAAGAAGTTTTACTCTCCATGAGACATATGCATGAGTTGAAAGTACTGCTTAAAGTTTCCTTTAGCCTTGAGTAATGAGAATAAGAAAAGGGTACAAATTTCAAAGCTAAAAGTATAATAACTCACGAGATTGTGTTACATGTTCCATTTTACATAATTCATAAGCTTCGTATTTTATACTTATTCAAGCCATGTGAGTCATTACTTATTACATGCATGATTTTATTAAAGAGTATTGATGTTGTTTTATATAAATGCATATACCCCCACATACTCAGTACATTCTCAAGTGTTGATCGACATATACGACTATGTACTATATTGTCTTATAATGTAGGTTCAGGTGCTCGGTCCCAACCTCGTTAGTGATTTTTGAGTACCTCTATCTACATTCCTACAGTGGTGGGTCCTCATGGTTCGAGGACCTATATTTAGACATCTTCATATTTTGAGAGACTATGTTGTTATTTCCAATTCATTTTGAGTCAGTTGGGAACCTGTCCCAATGGCTCTCTAGTTCATGGATTAGTAGAGGCTTTGTTAGACTAGTTATCAGATTGTGGTTGTGTTGAGGTGTCCAGTATTGTGGTCGTTTGGACCGAGCATTTTCTCTATATTTTCTTTCATATGATATGACTATACTAGTGTTTGGATTATTTCATCTTCACACTAGAATACATAAATACACCAAACATCACTCCACCCTTGTCTCGAGCAAGGAAAACATTTCACCCGCTTGACTACATTCACATTCCGTGTGTGTGATCTTAATTGTCTTCATCTAATGTGTACTTGTACCATTTAGAACTTGCCCCATTAGTTTTTCAAAACTAAAGTTTGGTTGTGCTTGGTGGGTAAAGTGATCTCAGGCCATTTTTTGATTTTATTAACCTACTTTAGCCTAAAATGCCTACCAATATATATGAGTTACTCCTAGTCACCCTCTTTGATCCTTTGGACTTCTTTTTTCTATTTACATTATAAGGCATGACTCTTTCATTCATCCTCTCTTGAACCCTATCCTCCTTGAACTTAATAATAGAAATTGAGGATAAAAGCCAAAGTTGGGTGATGGAAAGAGAAAAAAAGTGTAGTTGTTCCATGAAGTTATAAAAAGGAAAAGAGCCTACGAGCCTAGTATGTAAGTATTTTACTTTAAAGAAAAAGGTAGCCTATTAAAATAATGAGTGCATAAAGCTTGATTCACGCATAAGAACTAAAGAAAAAGGTGAAAAGATTTTGATCAAAGCAATTGAGACAAATTAGGTAAAGCAACAAAAGAAAAAGAAATGGCCTAATAATCAAAAAATGATGAGAATTTGATGTAGAAGTTCAAGCAAGGTATAGCCTTATTGTCCAAAATTATTATCCTATCCTATTCTAAGCCAACATTAGAAGCTCAAAAATTCCTTTGTGATTTCCAACCAAGTGTGGTCATTATAGTGGCGATTGAAAATAGGGGAAAGCCTATGACATGGTACTTGTATCATGGAGAATTCCTTGAGAGAGCAAGTGATTGCAATTAATATTCCTTGTTACATAAGTGGTAACTAGAAAAACATTTGTTGGTTAGTATAGGGGACCAAGGTAAAGGGTAGGTATGAGTTAGGGTACCATTCGTACCATAGGGTATGCTTTACATGGGTGAGTCATACCCTCCTTGGAATGGATTTTAATCATTTATGTTAAGGGTAGTATGGACATTTCTTACACCAAAACCCTTATGTACCCACATTATATAACCCTTGGTAGGTTTTCAAAACACCTGTTAAAGGATTAAAACACTTCAAATACTCTCTCAAACTCTTTGTTGAAGATTGTAGGCTACGGTTTCTTTAAGTGCTCTTCAAGGGGCTCAAGAGTCAAGTTTCTCTCTGGAATATTCTTGTATAAGGAATGATCTCTTTCCTCAGTGTTAGTTCCAACTAAAGGCATGATTAAATATGTTATAAACATTAATTTACAAATCATAAACTTTGGTTTCAGAAACAATGTTAAGGGTCTTGATGCATATTATTGCGTCTTTATTTAAACAATGTTTTAACTTGATTTTTATAATGGTTTGCACATATGGGTTATGTTATTTATGGTTTAAGAAATGGGTCATTAGTAACCCTTAATTTTATGGATTATGCTTTGAGTTTGGTCCTAGTAAAGGTACACCTTCAACATGTATGTATAAATGCATAAAAGAATGTTTTCACTCTATTGCTGAACATCCATTGGAACTACTGTATGGTATTCTTTGGTAATGGAACCCTATATTTATTTGGACAATTTTACATGGTTTAAATAGTTTTAATGGTATAAATGTTTAAAATGTTTGGAATGATCTAAAATGGTTTAAATGGTGTTAATGGTTTAGAATTGTTAAACGAGTAAGGTCTTTATGGTTATGGTTGGTTTAAGTAAAAACCTTGCAGGGTACATAGGAATCCCCAAGTGAATGATACAGTGAAATTGGTTTAAATAGTTATGGCTTAATTAAACATCCTTGTAGGATGTAAATAAATCCCAAAGTAAACATGTTGATGAGCATCTTATGGAGTACAAGGGACTCTCCCAAGTAATCATAATAATGTGACACTTGCGGGGTATATAGAACTCCCTCAAGTTAACTTGGTAATGTGATATATGGGTATATGGGAGTCCCTAGATCTCTAATGGTTGGCAAAGGCCAATACTTTTAAGTTATAGTTGGTATGACGATACTACTAATCATAGCCTTGGTTAATAATTTATTGGTTAGATATTAAAATGTTTTTAATTGGGTAAGGATGACGGGATGTGATAGCAAACTGTTAATATAGGAGTTTAACGAACGAACACTAGAAACTCATATTTGCTGACATGAGGAGTTGGTCATGGAGAGCATATATAATACTCATGAGGTACACAAGAATCCTCTAAGTGCACTGTATATTTGTATCATCAACAATGAAGGGTACTCGGGAACCCCCTACACTTATGGTATCTACGGTTTATGCATCTACATATATCGAGGCCCGTTCAAGGGGTTACACTGGACCCATAGAGCCCATGGGTGGTTAAGGACGATTAAGCTTCACATACCCATGTTAATAGTTTTAAAGGTATTCTGAACCCAACTTCTTTTCTTGATATGATTATATATATATATATATGTATAGTTTGAATGCATATGGATTGTTTACTTGGTTTTAATGGCCGGGATTATTTTATCCTTATCTTGAGTGTATGCTAGCATTTATCCACGAACCCGTCTTTGGACGGCTATAATCCCATGAGATACTAGAACTGACCATTCTAGTTCTCCTACTTAGTGATTGGATTTGAAATCAGCTAGTGGATTGAAGTGGTGAGCTTCCGTAGTTTTAATGTCACCTATTGCATGTTATGGATTACTTTAAATATTTCTTGTCTTTATTTGGCTATGGTCAGGGTAACGTCCTAACTATGTACTCTTTGGTTTGGTCTAGAGGCTTTATATGGAAAAATGTGGACTTGGGTATAGATTGGATTTACTATGTTATGTCAATAAATATATATATAAACATACATTGTATTATTCTCATGGTTTTCGTTTATGGTTTTTGCTTTGTTACTGGTTGGATATTAGCTGGTTGGACTTGCTTTTGTTGGCCATGGTTATAGACCTATCCCAAAGTCCTGGATTATATATTACACTATCTTGTTATATGGTCGAAATTTATTTGACTCAAGGTATGAAATTAGTGATTATGTTTGGTAACAAGGGTGGTCCCTTATCCCTATTAGGCTTGGATTGCCATAATGACAAGGCACTAGTTTGGGTCATGTCAAGTTTGTATCAAAGCCTTAGGTTTCAGTGTCATGGGGTGTCCATAAAGTCGTGTCGAGTAGACTCTTGCTTATTGGTATGTTGTACACCACACTTATAATCAGGAGGCTACAAGGAATTTAGGAATGTTTCACTTTCTTATTGTTCTATGTTTTGGCAATGGAGTCTATGGTCATGAATTCTTCTATGAATCTTCTTTGGTTTACTTTTTTGGATCATGCTCGCTTAACAATCTAAAGTTCGTGTATACTCCCCTATTCCACTCAAGGACAAAATGGATAGATCTAGTCAAAATCTTGGTGCATAAACTCAGTTAAGGGTCGCAGCTTCTGGTTTCCCTATAAAGTCCCACCTATCTCCACTGACCCTACTTTGGAAGGTGGCATTCATGCTCGAGAACCTCAAGGAGAGGTTACCAATGCTGAGTTTCATCATTCTATTAATCTACTAACCGATATAGTAAAAACTCTATCATGCTAGTTCATTCCTATTGGTACGTGGTGGAATAAGGCAAGGTTAGGAAATAAGCAAGGTAAAGGGCCTCAATTTTATGAACAAAAAGGAGGATAATGATATGGTAATGAACGGTTTAAGAGAAAGAGTTTGATAGGTCCTAACTCCTATTCTATGGTTAGTGCTCCCAACTAAAACCAGTTGGGAGACATACATTTTTAAGGTGGTAATACTTCTTGGGCACAAGATTGCCAATATCGGGCCAGTAGAGCCTAATCTGTATCATCTACCCTCTTTGTATATTTTTTGGTCGATCGCACTATAGTTGTTGTGAGGAAGAAAGTAACTAGTGTTTTGGTCATGGTTAATTATTTCAAATACAATGGGAATATCTAATAATGATTGTCACTTGGGCAAATAGGATATCTATTGCTAATTCTCTAGATCTTACATCGAGGGGTGTTGCTTCTGTCTCTTACACAGGTGTTTAAAATACTCTTTTCCCATGGTGTTTATGGTTTTCTTTTTCTACAGTCCTCTCTCTCTTTACTACCCCATTTGTAGTTGTGTAATAATTTTTTGGTCTCAGCATTATTTTGGATCCTTCCTCTATTTATACCTCGGTAGGTGGCCCTGTGATTTGTAAAAGATTCTATGGAGGTGTGTGGTATCTGTTGGTAATAAAGGGGTTTTGTGTTTTTTTTTTAGCGAATGTGGTAGATTTCAATATTATTTGGGGGATGGATTGCTTGTACTTGTGCTACGCATCCTTAGTTTATCGAATCTACATGGTTGTGTTTAGACTCCCTAGTGAGTCAGTTATGGGATTTGATTATGGTTTCGTTCCCTAACTATTAAGGACAAAGGTTACACTATATCTTGGAACTTGGAGATTGGTCTCCAAAGGGGTGTATTTATTATTTTTGCCTAGTTTAAGATTCTAACTCGAAAGGTCCTTTATTGCATTAAGTTTTAGTGTTTAATGAATTACCTAAGATCTTCTTGACAACCCTCATGGTATCTTCCTAACGGGGATGTTGGTTTGTGATTGGTCTTATTTTGGACACTTGTCCAATTTCTACTCTTTCTTTACAAAATGGTTTTGGTTGGATTAAAGGAGCTAGAGAGTAATTAAAGAATCATTTAGATAAAGTTATATATATTCTATTAATTCTCTGTGGGGTGCTTTCATGCTTCTATGCTTGCATAAGGGGAATGGTTTCTCCGAGAATGGATAGGTTGTCGGTGGGTGAGGAAAGAATTTTTGGTGTCCTCCTTACAAGATGGACTATATATATGCATATTCTTTATGGGGTACTTGGTTCATAGTGTATTATTGTTAATAAATACTAGGTATAGACCTAGATATTGATTTTGATAAAGGGAGTATGTTAGCTCGGGGATAGCAATGCAAGAATTGTGGAGGTAAATTGGTAGGTTAGATGGGGTGTGTAGAAAGGGTAAGGTTGATAGCTTGGGGAATGGAATAGTGGGAAAGTTGTGACTTATAGGTCAGACATTCAAGATGAACTAGTGGATTGGGGGTTAAGTCATAGGATGGATTAAAGTATAGGGTCTGTATGACTATGCTAGACTCTAGGTAGCATTTGGGTAGATGAGGTTCTAAATACAGGAGAACCAAGAATCCTTAGTGTACATCCTTAGTGATACTCGTTAAAGCAGATTGTGCATATAGGTGGAATAAGGTGAAGGTAAAGGGTTAATCTAAAATTTCCTTTCTTAGCTGGATTTCAAGGGAAGGTCGGGTTGTATATTTTAGTGATTCTCTTATATATTGGTTAAGTGAGAACTTTACTAAGTATTGCATGAATTTTTATAGAACTTAGGCCTAAGGTTTGCATTTTGCATTTTCCTTGTTCTTTGGATATGGGTCTAAACTTTACATTATATTACCCATGGCTATGCGGTTTTGTTTCCATTGGTATCCAGTTCTAAGGACTCCTTTATGGTATGGTTATGTATGGATGGTTCTTCATTATGGTCTAGTTTGTTGCTATGAAGTACTTAGTGCCTATGCTGTCGAGGTTCTTGCCTTAGGTAGCACGGATAATGACCCTTCTTGTGATAGGATAGTGGTGGCTTCGGAGTTGTGGTGATGTTTTGAAATAGGGAATATAGAATACCCTAAGTGGGGAAGAGTATAGGGTGACTACTAAAGATAAAGTTTTAGAAGTTATGGTAAGGTTGTTGTCATGAGAAATGGTTAGGAAAGGAATAGGTGGTGAAAACCCTTGTAAAAATGGCATAATTGTTGTATGGTTTAGGATTTTTAATTATGTATTAGGGTTTAGTTATAATGGTTAATTATGGTTTCTTTTCCATGCCTTTTACCTATGGATATCATGTTATAATAATGATAGAGTAGAGCAGTGTTTCAGCTAGAGATGTAAAGAGTAGTTCCCAGTGGCCCAAGTTAACTCCTTCTTTCTTTGAATAGACTTGAAAATAGAAGTGGTGTATAGGAAGACTCTAGCTCTTGTAGTAATATTTTTCTGAGTAATTGTAGATTGAATTTAATTTGCTCTCTAGCATGAGTCCATTCATCTGGTATTCCATCTATTTGTGTGGAGGAGGTCCTGATGAGGATCTTAGACCGGTAAGTTCATAGGTTGTAAAAAAAAGGTGTGGCTTCGATAAAGGTTTCATAGTTGAACTGAAAGTCCGAGAAAGCCATTTAAGATGTCGAAGAGGACATGGAGTTCAAGTGTCCACACTGGTTTTCATTCTAGAAATTTGTTTATAAGGTGTTTGTTCTTCAACACTTCCTTGTTTTCTAACTTAGTTAAAGGGAAGGAGTGGTTTCTCTTGCAGCTTCTTTTTTCTAACTTAGCTAGAGGTTGGGATATAGGTATTGGGGTGTATATCAAAATTTTGATATGTGATGATCTTCTCATCCTAGTTTATGTCCTTGTCTTTTATTTTGGATGGACGAAAGTTAGACATATGTTAATGTGCTACCTCGTGCTAGTTCTTACCCTTACCTTTTATCTAAGGACAAATGATCCTAGTGGGGGAGACTGAAACACCCTAAAATTTAGACCCTTGTAAAATATCTTGGGTTTTTGACTTTTCAGACTTGGTACGACTAAAAGGTACCAATCGTACCCTTGGATACGGTGTAGGGATGGCCAACATGTATGCTGCGAAGAAGGTTTGTCTTAGTTACTGTCCAACAATTGACAAAACATCATACGAGTCGTATTACTAGATACGAGTGGTACAATGCCAAGTGGTATGAAGCCTATTAGTTTCCTAGTAAAATAGTGCAAGGTACGGTTCGGGGGTAGGATTCAGGGTACCACTCTTACCCTTAGGTACAAATTGGACTTGTGTTCTTGTATGTTGGTCAGTATAGGGGACAATTCGAATGGATTTTCAGCTTTTTAGTTAGGGTAGTCTGGACATTTCCCAACCTAAAATCCTTATGTCCCCATATTATATAACCTTTGGTGGCCTCTCAAAACACTTGTTAAATGATTAAAGCACCTCAAATACTCTCTCAAACTTTCTCTTGAAGATTGGTGGCTAGGGTTTCTTCAAATGCTCAAGAGCTATGATTCTCTTAGGAATATCTCTTGTATAAGGTATGTTATCTTCCCTCATTGTTAGTTCCAACTAAGGGTATGATTAAATGTGTTTTAAACATTGATTTACAAATCATAAATGCTGGTTTTGAAAACAATGTTGAGGGTTTTGATGCATATTGTTGAGTCTTGGTTTAAAATATGTTTTTTTTTTTACATATTTTTGGTAATGGTTTTCACATATGGGTGCTTATTGGTGATGGTTTAACAAATGGGTGATAGGTAACCATTATTTTGATAGATTATGCTTTGGCTTTTGTCCTCTTAAAGGTATATGTTCAACTTGTTTGAATTAATGACTAAAAGAAAATTTCCACTCTATTATTGAATTTCCATTAGATCTATTGCATGGTATTG
>NW_025892266.1:60390-63039 GCF_002878395.1 Capsicum annuum | reverse complement strand
TATTATTGAATTTCCATTAGATCTATTGCATGGTATTGTTTGATAATATAACCCCAAACTGATTTGGATGGTTTTACATGGTTTAAATGATTTAAATGGTATAAATGCTTTAAATGCTTGGAATGGTCTAAAATAGTTTAAATGGTTTGGAAGGCTTCAATGGATAAGGTCTTGGTGGTTATGGTTGGTCTAAATGAAAACCTTGTGAGGTACATAGAAATTATCCAAGTGAATAATATAATGAGATTCGATTAAATAATGACTATGGATGAATTAAATATCCTTGTGGGGTAAAAAAGAATCCCCTAAGAAAAGATGTTGGTGAACATCTTATGGGATACAAAGAACTCCCCCAAGTAATCATAATAATGGAACACTTGTGGGGTAAATGAGACTCCCCTAAGTTAACTTGGTAATGTGATCTATGGGTATATAAGAGTCCTTTGATTTCTTAAGGTTGGCTAAGGATAGTACTTTTAAGTTATAATAGGTATGACGATACCACTAATAATAACCTTAGTTAATAATGAATTAGTGTTATGGAAAAATGGTTTTAATTGGGCAAGGATGATTAGGCGTGATAGCTAACCATGAAGGTGGGAGTCCATCAGGCGAATACTAGAAACTCATGTTTGCTGACATGAAGGGTTGGTCATGGCAACCATATATTATACCCTTGAGGTACACAAAAATCCTCTAAGTACATTATACATATGTATCATGGAGAGTGAAGGGTACTCGGGAATCCCCTACGCTTATGGTATATCCGATTCATATGGATACATGTATCATGGCCCATTTTGGGCATTACAGTAGGACTATATAGCCCATGGATGTTTAAGGATGACTGAGCTTCATATACCCAGGTTAATGTATTTAAAAGAATTCTAAACTAGGCTCTCTTTCATAGCAGGGTTATATATATATATATATATTTATATATGCGTATGAATGGTTAACTTTGTTTTAAAGGTTGACATAATTTTATCCTTAGCCTGAGTACACCGTAATGTTCACCCGTTAACCTGTCTTTGGGCAGCTGTATCCCCACGCGATGCAGGAACCGACCATTCTACTCCTTCTTAGTGATCGGATTCGGGATTGGCAAATGGATTGAAATGGTGAGCTTCCATAGTTCAAAAGGAATCTATTTCATTGGATGGATTAGTTTACATATTTCTTGTCTTTCATAGACTTTGGTTTTGGGCTATGGTCGCGAGTATGTCCCAATTATGTATTCCTTGGTTTTATCTAAAGGCTTTGTTTGGACAACTCAGGACTAGTGTATGGATTGGATTTATTATGTTATGCCTACATATATAATAACATACACTGGCTTATTGTCTTTGTTTTGGTTTATAGTTTTGGCTTAGTTATTGGTTGGATATTGAGTAGTTGGACTTGTTTGGGTTACCCATGGTTATGGACCAATCCCAAAGTCCTAGATCATACATTACGCTATCTTGTAATATGGTCATCATTCATTCAACTCAAGGTATACATTTGGTGGTTGGGTTAGGTAACTAGGGTGGTCCTCGATCCCGATTAGGCTTTGGATTGCCCATTAAGATAAGGCCCTGGTTTGGGTCCTATCATGTGTTCATTGGTGTTAAGATTGAGGATGATCCTAAAGGTTTTATTAATGATATAGAGAAGTTCTTCTACATTATGCTTAATACTAATCTGGAGGGTATGGAATTTTCTTCCTACCAACTGAAAGACCTGGCTTACCAATGGTATAAGTAATGGAAATAATCAAGGGGTGATGATGTTGAGTCAGCTTTGTGGGATGGACCGCATCTTTTCTCAAAAGTTGAGAGAGGCAAAAGTGGAAGATTTTGCTAACCTAAATCAAGGCAAGGTGTTAGTTAAGGTGTATGAGTTGAAGTTTCACTAATTATGTCAGTATGCTCCAGAGTTAGTCTCTAGCATGAGGTCTAGAATGAGAAACTTAGCTTTTATGTTTTCTTGAGACTTAATTTAGGGAGTAAGGCTACCTTGTTTAAAAAGGACATAGATATCTCTAGGACGAGCAAGAGAAGAAGAAACAGGCAAAGGTTAGGGAGAGGTAAAGCAACAAGTTTAGATTCTTTAATAAGGGTGGTGGCAAAAACTAGAGTAGCAGTGATGGTTCAAAGTGGTCCAAATAGAAGTTGAGCAATTCTGGGTCTTATGGGACTGCTAGTACTCCCTACCTTAAGTCGTCTTGTTATCTACATTTTTATAGTAGCGATAATAACAGGGTACAAAGTGCCTAATCCAAGGCTAGTAGGGCCCAATCAGCTCTATCATATCCACCTTATAAATTTTATGGTTAGTTCTATCAAGGTTACCGTGATAAAGGAAATTAAAAGTACTTCAACTATAGTCAGCTAGGGCATGTGCTTAAAAACTGTCCTATTGGTAAGGTTGCCTCTTTGGAAAACAAGGTTCATGTTGCCTCTTCATTAGCTCCAGCACTAAAAGGTGTACTATCTAGCTTTGGCACTGGTTAAAACTGACTCTATGCTCTTACTATGAATCAGAAGTCTCAGGCATCACTTGATATCATTACTGATATGTTGAAACTCTTTTCTCGTGATGAGTACTATTTACTTGACTCAGGGTCCACTCTTTCTTATGTGACCCTATTTGTGGCTGTGTATTTTG
>NW_025892266.1:32285-60290 GCF_002878395.1 Capsicum annuum | reverse complement strand
CCACTCTTTCTTATGTGACCCTATTTGTGGCTGTGTATTTTGGATTTTGTCCCGAGTATATTCCGAACCCTTTTTCTATTTCTACCCTAGTGGGTGACTCTGTGGTGGCTACAAAAACTATAGAGGTTGTGTGGTCTCTATGGGTAGTCGGGATACTTTGGTTGTACTATTTTAATTAGACATGGTGGATTTTGATGTCATATTATATATGTACTGGTTGCACTCGTACAATGAATCTTTAGACTGTAGAAACCATAAGGTCATATTTAAATTCCCTAATGAGCCAGTTATTAGAGGGAAGAGTGGTTCCCTAGCTCTTAAGGGGAGGTTCATATCATATCTTTGATTTCAGAGATTAATCTCCAAAGGGTGTCTCTATCATTTTGTTTGTAATAAAGATTTTAACTCGGGGGGTCCTAGTTTGCATTCTGTCCTGGTGGTGAATGAATTTCTTAAGGTCTTCCCTAATGATCTTCCTAGTGTCTCTCTCGATAGGGAGATTGATTTTGGGATAGATCTTGTTTTGGACACATGTCCTATTTCTATTCCCCCATATAAAATGGCTCCAACAAAGTTAAAGGAGTTTAAGTAGTAACTAAATAATGCTTTAGACAATGCTTTCATCCATCATAGTGTGTCTTCGCAGGGTGCACCAATATTGTTCGTGTGTAATAAAGATGGTTCTCTTTTGTATTGGTTACTGAAAGTGGAATAAGGTGACAGTGAAGAATATGTACCCTCTTCTAAAGATAGATGATTTGTTTGATCAAATTCAAAGTGCGAAGATTTTCTCTAAGATTGATCTTTGATTCAGGTATCATCAGCTAAAGATTAGGGACGTGGATATCCATAATACTGCTTTCAATACCTTGTAGTCATTTTGGGTTCCTAGTTATGTCTTTCGGGTTGACCAATTCCCTGACAGTATTCATTGACTTGATGAATCGAGTCTTTCATTAGTTTCTTGATTTGTTCATCATTGTGTTCATAGATGATATTCTGGAGTACTCTAAGAATGAGGTTGATCATGACAATCACCTTCGCATTATGTTGCAGACCCTGAAAGATTAGCAGTTGTATGCTAAATTTTGAAATATGATTTCTTGTTGAACGCTCTTACTTTTTTGGGTCATGTCATCTCTAGTGGAGGGATCATAATGGATTTGCAGAAGGTTGTAGTGGTTAAAAAGTGGCCTAGACCCACTACTCCAACTGATTTTTTGAGCTTCTTGGGTTTAGCCGATTATTACAGAAGATTTGTTGAATGTTTCTCTTCTATAGCTGTCCCATTGACTAAGTTGACTCAGAAGAAAATAAGGTTCTAATTGTCTAAAGATTGTGAAGGTAGGTCTGAATAGTTGAACGATAATTTTAATTTGGCTCCAGTCTTGACTCTTCCTAAAGGCACTAATGGATTTGTGGTCTATTATGATGCATCCCATATGGGGCTTTGGTGCATTTTGATGCAGTACGGAAAAGTGATAGCCTATGTCTCCAGATATTTGAAGGTGTATGATAAGAACTATCCAACTCGTGACTTCAAATTGTTGGATGTAGTATTCACATTAAAAATCTGGTATCACAATCTATATGGCGTACATGTGGACATCTTTTCCAATCATAAGCATCTACAGTATGTATTTACTCAAAAAGAGTTAAACCTTAGGCTAAAAAGATGTCCTGAACTACTCAAGCATTATAACATGAGTCTTCACTACCATCTAGGTAAAACTAATGTGGTTGTTGATGCTCTTAGCAGGTTATTCATCTAGAGTGTTGCTCATGTTGATGAAGGGAAGCAAGAGTTCGTGAAACATATTCACCATTTAGATATCCTTAAAGTTGATCTATTAGACTTATAGGATTGTGGTGTGTTTGTGACAAAGGTGGTGAAGTCATCTCTTGGTGCTGATATAAAAAAGAAGCAAGTGTTAGATCCTATTTTGATGAGGATCAAGGTTGATATAGGTAGGAAAAAGGTGATGGCCTTCTAGATTTATAGTGATGGTACCTTCCAGTACCAAATCAGGTTATATATTCCCGACATAGATGGATTGAGAAAGAGCATCTTGGCTGAGGCACATGAGTAACATTAAACTATTTATCCTAGTTCAACTAAAATGTAGCATGACCTTAAGTAGATGTATTAGTGGAAAATATAAAATGGGACATGGATAGTTTTGCGGCTAAGTGCATGGTGTGATAGCAAGAAAAAGTTGAGCACATAAGGCCCGGAGGATTGTATTAAGAAATTGAGTTACCTATTTAGAAATAGGAGGTGATCATTACAGATCTAGTTACCGATCTTTCCCAATCTAAAAATCAATTTGATTCTGTTTGGGTCATCGTGGATAGGATAGGGAAGTCAGCTCATTTCTTGCTAGTGAGGATATTTGTTTTGGTAGAGGATTATGGGAGGTTGTACCTCCAAGAGATTGTGAAGTTGCATGGGGTTTCTATTTCTATTTCTCGAATAATGGTAGACATTTTCATTGCACTTTTGGTGGTCGTTTCATAAATATTTAGAGACTAAGGTGAGTCTTAGTACGGCTTTTTGCCAACAGTCAAATAGGCAAGCGGAAAGGACTATTCAGACATTAGAGGATATGCTTCAAGCTTACATGATTGACTATGGTGGTAGTTAGGTTGAGCATTTGACTTTTCTAGAGTTTTTTTATAATAACAGCAACAACTCTAGTATTGGGATAGCCCAGTTTAAAGCTTTTTGCAGTAGGAGGTGTAGGTTTCCTATTGGGAGGTTTGAGGTGGGTGAATTTAAGATGTTTGGCCCAGATTTTCTTCACCATTCCATGGAGAAAGTGAAGTTGATTCAGGATAGGCTTAAAGCTGCCCAAAGTCGTCAAAAGTCCTATTTTAATGTTAGGGGTAGGAAGTTAGAGTTTGAGGTTGGGGATAGGGTCTTATTGAAGGTATCTCCCATGAAGAGAATGGTTTTGTTTGGGAAGAAGGGGAACTCAGTCCTCAATATATTAGCCTATACATGGTTTTAAGAAGGGTTGGCACTATCACATATGACTTGGAGGTGCCTTCTAGTCTAAGCTCCATTCATCCTATGTTGCACGTATCAATGTTGAGAAAGTCTAAGTGATCCATTGCAAATTATACCTCTAAAGGATATTGGTATTTCAAATTCCTTTTGTTAGGAGGAGGTACCTGTTGAAATCTTAGATTGGCAAATTCATTAATTACGGACCAAAGAAATAGCTTAGATAAAAGTTTTATGGAGGAACCACAAGGTTGAATAGGCTACTTAGGAAGATGAAGAGGACATAAAGTCAAAATATCCGTTCGTATTCCCTATTCTGGAAAATCATACTTAAGGTATTGTTATTATTAGTATTTTTGATTTCTAACATAGTTAAAGGCAAAATTAGAGACGTTTGGGGTTTAATCGTGCTAGTCAATACCTTGTTGGATCATTCGAGGATGAATGATCCAACTAGGGGATAATTGAAATACTCTGGGTTTTTACCCTTTGAAATTCCTTGAGCTTTGAGCTCACTATCCTAGTAACAACTTATCATACAAGTCATATGGTATGGGTATAATTTAGGTGGCCCTAGTCTTGAGGTGTCCAGTGGATGATGGTTGGGGTTCTTTTATTGTTACGACTTGGGGATGCGAGTCGTTAGGGGTGGTGATGGGTTGTTAGGTCAAACCTTAATCAAATAAGTTACTTAATTACTTGACTTGTCTCTAAGTATGAGTGGCTCACTAAGAGCCGTAAGGATAGGTTACGAGTTGTAGGGTTGAGTTGTATGTTGTCCAGTGTCCAATCCCTATGGGGTCTATCTTGGATATGACTAGACCATATGAGCCCTATGGTCTGGTCATGATTGGGGATTACAGAGTCGTATGGTGGATAGTCTATGGGTGTCCAACTCACTATCTTCGTGCAACTCAAGGCTATGAGTCGTATGTTTTGGTCATGAGTCAAAGGGGTCGACTAGTAACCACCTGCAACCTTTTTATAGTTTTAAGTTGGGGGCATTCTGGACATTTCCCCCTTTAAATCCCTTTGATGTCAAAACTTAAAACACCCTGTGTGACTTTATTAAAACATTATTCCCAATAAAATACTCCCAAATTCACTCTCAAACTCCCTGTTCAAGCAAAAGCTAGGATTTTATCAAGATAATCAACTAAGGCTTTTAAGGGTTGTTTCTCTCTGTACTTTTTAGTGTCTAAGGCATGTGACTCTACCTGTATTGTTATTTTAATAAAATTTCATATGTTTTAATGTATGGTTTTCATGGTATTGTTATGGTTTTGAAACAAAGGTTGGGGGTTTTGGATGTTCATGGTTGATTATTGTTTCTCATGACTTAATTATAGTTTTTTCTATTTTTTTACTATGGTTTTCCACATGTGGGTGCATGGGAATGGTTAATTAGTTGAAGGGTCATTATTGAACCCCAAATTTTATGTTTTTTCTTTGATAATGGCAAGCCCTCAACCTATTTCTGAAATTGTCAATGAGAGTGATATTGTCAGAAGTTGAATTGTATTTTTGAAATAGGGGTACAATGGAATACCCAAGATGTTTGGCTAAACTTATCCTTAAAATTAACGTATTCACTAATGGTCAAAATGGTCATGGATGGTTTTGGCTTAATTGAAATGGTTGAGTCTAATTTGGTTTAATTGGTTATATGGCATAAGGTAATCGACTTGGAAGCTCTAATTTTGGTATGATGATACCAACTGTTAATGCCTAATTAAAAGACTCCTTGGTAATTGATTGGAAATGTGTAAATGTTTCTATATAGGCTTAAAGAGGGTTGAATAGAAAAGTTGTGGAAGGTGGAGGTCCCAGGGGGACTGACACTGGAAAATCATGTTTTCCATTGTGATTGTGGTCTTGGTGACCTTATGCATGATGTCACATTTTATATTCTTGGGATTTACTATTCATCTCAGGTTCTTATCTCCGGTTGTGTGGCTAACACATACTACGACCCTTTCAGGAAGGGGAGCAAAACTGATATAGCTTATGGGTGGTCTTAGGACGCCCAAGCTACAGAACTGAGGTTATGATTTTAGACACGTGTCAAACACTGTTCCCTATCCCGGTATGATTTATATGTATATATGGGATCACATATGGTTATTTGATTTGGTTTCAATGATGGCATTATTTTTTATTTATCCCTGAGTTACATGCTAGTGTTCAGTCCGCTAATCGTCTTCGAGCTCTGTATCCCCATGCTATCCATGAACCATCCATACTGCCATTCCTCCTACTTAGTAACTTGGACTCGACGATAACTTTTAAGTCAGACTGATGTGGTGAGTTTTCATACTCTGTAAGACCCCATTTTATGTTATGGAATTTTTTTTATCATTTTTATTTCCTTGGTTTTGGTTTTGGTTTTTGATATGGTTGGGGGGCTTTCTCAATTGGATATTCTTTGATTCTGGATAGAGGCTTTGTCAGACTACTATCTACATTGGTGGTATGGGTATTAAAGTTAGAATTGGTATTGGAATTGTAATTAGGATTGGGATTGGTTGGACACTTAGTTGTGACTCTTTGGTTATGGTTACAGACTTCATCTAATGTCTTTAAATTATTATTGTCTTATCTTGTAATATGTTTTGAATTCATCCGACATGAGGTGTAGGACGGCTAATGGTTTGGGTATTGTGGGTGGTCTTTGGTCTTGGTTGGACTTGAGATACCCGACACAACTAGGCCCTTGTTCGGGTCGTGTTAGTTGGTGATTGGAAAGCTAGAGTAATATTTTTTTTTGAAATTATCTACTGATTCGAGGTAAGAATTCACCCTTTTCTTAGTGAAATTTCTTGATTTCTTGCTCAAAACCTCAAAAACTTTAAGGCTTAATTTTAGCCCCAATTTAGCTTGGTTTTCACCCATTTTTAGGATAATGATTCCTTGATCTTGTAGGAATGTTGGATTCGTTTTGGGAAATCTCAATTTCCATAAATGGAACACAAATGGGGTTTTGATGTATTTTTTGGATCGGAAGCACAATGGTGAAATATTGGTATCATTATTCTTGTATCGATGTGTAGAATGTGTTTATTATAGCTTAACATCTTAAAGAGGCTTCTCAAAAGGTATAAGTGGTGGTTTTGAGCTTTCTTCCACATCGAGGTACACTAGGCTTATCTCTTGGTACATTAATTTCTTTCAGAGTATTCTTATGATATTGTGTTAAATTTGGAAAAGATTTTAGTTGTTGGATTGATGAAACGCAAGACTTAGGCTAGTTGGACCATTTAGGCCATATTTAAACAATGTTGCTCACTTTCTTATGCTTTGGGTGAGTTGGAATTCATTTCTCATTTTAGTATGAGAATGCCTTAGATCACTAAAGATTAAGCATAAATGCTATAGTTACTTATGATTAAGGTGAGTTGTCCCTTGCTTAAACTAATGAAGGTTGCCTTAGTTCTTTTTGACTTATGTAAAGTGCTTAAGAAGAATCTCTACCTTAGGGATATTTGTGGTTTGCAATACATATAAGAGTGGATTTAAATACCTTTTCCTAGTCTAGGGTAGAACATGACATAGAATGTATTTCGGGTAATTGGAAGTATGCTCTTTGATCCACCTTCAGATAAGATTTATGATAGTTCTCTTGAAATCCTTATACACTTTTTGAATATGTAGAGAATGCCCTTTTGAGGAAATATTGAGAAATTTGATACTTGATGGGTATGTTGGTTTATGTATGGGTTGGTTCCTATTGATTATGTTATAATTTATGTTATTGACGATACTTCTTACAATATGGATTTTACATATATCATGTATGAGATTGGAGGGTGATTATGGTATTATTCATTATTTCATGCTTTGAGTCAATCTTTTGATTATTTACCAATTTAGGTTAATCATTTACCGATTCATGTTTGGCTATTGATTATTTACCAGTTCA
The DNA here is from genome assembly GCF_002878395.1 of Capsicum annuum. NCBI lineage: Eukaryota > Viridiplantae > Streptophyta > Magnoliopsida > Solanales > Solanaceae > Capsicum > Capsicum annuum. Next base: position 53,364 of record NW_025892266.1, on the reverse strand, counting down.
AGTACATCTATTGATTAGAATTACTTGTTCAAGTTTACCAATTTATTATTTACCGATTCAAGTCCAGCTATTGATTACATTTATTGGTTCGAGTCTGTATATGCATATTATACTATGATGATATGCTTTTTATGTTCAACAATATTGTGCTGTGAGATCAAAAGTGGTCATTTGACTAATTATAAAATGAGAAAATAGTTATAATATGGCATGACATAAATGAACTCGAGGGGTAAAATGACAAGTTGACAAATGATGGTTAGTTGATAATTGATGACTAGTGGATATATGATAACTAGCTTATAATTGGATTAGGGATAAGATATGGATAGTCAATTAATGGAATAGTGTATAAATGATGATAATGTTGCTATATGTTGGTAAATTGTGAGATGTGGGTACTTTTCATATGTTGGTAAATTATGAAATAATGGTTAAACAATAAGTTGGTTATTTGTAAGCGATGAATGGTTGCTTTATTCTATATTTTAGTGAAATCTCCAAGTATATGTGAGCCTGTGATGAGTTATTTACTTTTCCACACTAATTGGCATATGGGAACAAATTTTGTAGTTATGACTGTATTTGTGGATGATTTATGTTACACTATGCTATTACTCTAGTTTAATAACTTATTTTATGTAGTGGTGTTGGAGATAATCTAGTTTCGTTTCTGTACCTTGACTTATTTAGGTTATCTTACATTTTATCATACTTATACCATGATTTAACGAGTAGGCCAATGATGCCTATGAGTAGTCGTTGTTTTGGTACTCATACTATACTTCTGTACCTTTTTTATGCATATCCGAGTACTAGTTGTCAATGTTAATTGTTGATAGTGCTAGGTTGATATTTCTAGAGATTGGGTGAGCTCTTGGAGTTCGAGTTGCCCATTTCTCTCTAACTTTTAAATTCAATCTTCTGTTATTAAGAGAGATGTTGTTAACTATTATAGAGATTTGAGTTGTATTATTTTAAATAGTCCTGTACTGGCTCTACCTGGTCATAGTATGGTATCTTGTATTGACTGTTATTTATCTAGAACCCTTTGCTAATCAGTAGATTAAGTTCTTGAAATTTGCCTATGTTGGGCATTTCCTACCGAAATAATACATTGCGTTAGCTCCAGGTTATTATAATACCCCATACTTTTCTTAGTTCAGTTTAGCTTTCAGTACATGCACAAGAGGCTTAGAACCTAAAAATTTAGCTAAGTGTTCGAGACTTAGTTTTATTCTTGGCTTCTTAACTTTGATGATTTTTAAATTGACATTCCCAACCCCGAGATATAAGTTTTTGAGTTGATTCATGTTTAAGGGTGTAAGTAGCATGTCTTGGTTGAGTTTTGGATTTTCGGACAAGGTTTGGACAACATTTGGATTTCCAAAATGGCAGCTCACCACGATTGCACCACGTTGCGGTGGTTATAGAGGTGGAAGCCTTGGCACATCGCGGTAAGAGCCCAAATGGCATTCTAGTTGCGAATTTTAATTTCTAAGGGCAGTTTAGTCTTTTTCCACCTCCCCAAATAATAAAAACACAGGATTAAATAGCTAAAAGGGGATATTTTACCCACATTCCCCAATTTCATTCAAAAAGAAACACTAAACTCTCTAATTGTTCATCAAGCTAAACCTTCCCCCCTCCACTTCTCCATCCCTCCAACAAAGTTCAAAAATTGGGTTTTCCAAGCCAAGAACATCCAACCTTGTGATATTCTTCAGGATTTAATCCTTATAGGTATGTTAGACGTTTATCCATGGGTTGTTTTAACCCATGGGGACCAAGAATCCATCTTTTATATTTTAAATTATGAAATTAGATGTTTATAATAATTTATCACTATGAAGCTTTTATGAATTTCGATTATACATGATGTTTACCATTTATTTTCATTCAAAGAAGCCCTTACAAGTTTGTAGCATGAAATTTCATTGTTAAATCTCTAAATATGGTTTTATTATTGCAATTATGCTATTCCCACATGTTTCACTTATTCCCATGCTTAAGTCCCTGAATTTCTTACTATTTAAATTTCAAGTTAAGATTATAATTGTTTCACATGGAATGAATTATAGAATGTTTTAAATATAGTAGTTTCTATATCATGTTCATAAGAATTCAGAAAATATCCTCAGTTTATGATCTTGTCATGTGATCGTGCTATCTCATCATATTTAAAGGTATTCTATGTTTAAATTCATGTCTCTCATCTATTTGATGAAATGCTTAAGTGAATAATTGTGCAAAATTATTTCCCTTCCATGGTTTTGAAGCTTTCATGTTTACCTATTGTTATAGTGGTCGAGTTCTTGGGGTCATGAATACCCAAAATTTAGTTATTTACGTAGTTTTTAGTATCTAAATAATGATTTCAGTCATACTATAAGCAATATCATTAAGTTAGTTAATACGGTCAGTTGTGGGTTTAGTTAAGATTATTTTTATCTAGTAACCAGCGTCAGTTCAGTTGAGAATAGGATTCAGCACTAAGTAAACCATTGATGAGGGCTCACTCGTTAGTTAGGATTGGTTCCTTATAACAAATCCCTAAGTTTGAGAACTAAGGAGCCAGTGTAGGTTATGAGATGGCACCTGCCAGTTTAGGACTGACACTCTCAAGGATAACCCGCCAGTTTAGGACTGATCTTAGGAGTCACCCGCCAGATTTGCACTGACTCCACAACCATTGTTAGTACCCATGACACGGTACTAGCACCCTTCCAACTAGGGTCACAGGTTGGAACCCGCTCAGTTCACTTTTGGGCATGTTGGTTAGAGGATACCTCCCACAATTTTAGTATAGTATTCAGTTTCTCTTTAGTTCAGGTTTGCCTGACCAAGTGTACAGACGTTCAGATATTTACTTCAACAGTTTTCATTCTTTCAGATTATATATGTTCTCAGTACCATAATAGTTATACACTTAGTCTTGTATTCTCAGTATTAAAGTTTCCACACATTTATGCTCAGCGATCTCATGTAGTTTTGATAGTCCTTACCTTATAAGCATAGTACCCTACAGTTTCAGTTTTTGTATTCAGTTCAGTTTTGCTTGACCATAGCATAAATTTTATCAGTTCTCATATTTCAGTATTTCAGTTTACAGACTATTTCAGAATCATGTTATATGCTTGGTTATGAATTCTCAAATTTTATAGCATTCACATATTCATATCCAATTATCTTATGTTAGTCATTCAGTCAGTTGTTACTCATACACATGAACCCATGTATATCAGCCTAACATCATCTAGCATACCTGTACATTCAAAGTACTGACTGCATACTCTTTTCTTAAAGTATGATGTATCATATCATAGGTTTGGACGCTCTGGTTCCCAACGGCACTTAGATACTCAAGAGCATCTGTAGCTGCAGCAGTGGTAAGTCCTCATATTTTGATGGCCGATTATGTTTATTTTAGTAATTCAATTCAGTAGTTAATCGAAGTTAGTTGGGTACATATCCCATCAACTTCATGGTCATTTAGTTAGAGGCTTTCAGACACTTTCAGATAGTTATCAATATTTTAGTTGATTATCAGTCTTTACGTTATTACATTTAGATAGTTGTTTAGAATTTAAGAGTTTGGTAATTTCTTGGTATTATAAAACCTTATGGCATATTCAGTTATTCTGTATATGTGTATCTTTTATTAGTAGTTTCATTCAGTGTCACAACAGGTACAAGCTCATGGGTTAGCTTATAGTCACTTGTGATTATAAGCACTGTGTGGCATTTAGGGTATCCTTCCTGGGCGTTACTGTTATGGTTTGCCTTACTTACTGGCGGGATTTATTAGGTACCATAATGACTCATAAATCGAGTCATTATATTAGGGGTATTAATATTATCAAGGATTCAACAGAAAAGGTAAGATTTATACAAGAAAAGATGGTAGCAACTCAGAGTTGACAGAAAGAGTAGGCAGATAACAAGTTGAAAGATGTAAAGTTTTAAAAATAGGACAAGGTACTCTTAAAAATGTTGCTCATTAAGGTGTAATTAATTTTGACATGTAGGGAAAGTTTAGCCAAAGGTACATCAAACCCTTTGATGTTTAGAAGAGAATTGGTTCAATAGCGTATAAGATGTCCTATCATCCTAGTATGTCTGGAGGTCACCTGATATTTAATCCATTCATGCAAAAGAAGTACCATGGAGATGGGTATTTCATTATTCATAGTGTCTCTGAGTTGTTTGATAATGATCTATCATATAAAGAAAAGAGAATTTCTATATTTGTTTGGGATGTGAGAACATTGTGAGCCAAATTTATTCCTTCTATAAAGGTCCAATAAAGGAATTATCCAGTTTAAAGGCAACTTAGGAGACTAAGGATGACATGTGCAATCAGTACTTATAGTTATTCATAGACTCTGGAAAATACTATTATTTCAGTTACGTCATTTTAGGATAGTTTTATTTTGGCGATGAATAAGTGGTAAGTTAGTAGCTAATGTAATTATCCAAATTGTCATTACATCAAAATAAGGAGTGGAACCTTCGCTAAATTTTTCCTTCAACAAATTTTAAGAAATTTATAGTTGACCTAAGATTAGGACAATTTTGAGGGTGTAATAGTCAAATGAAATACGGAATTAATATGAGCACAAGTAGGGGTGTTTGAAGTGAGTTTTACATAGAGGATGAGTTTAGGATGCTATAGCAACTTTTGACACATAAAACAAATTGATAAAACTTTAATTACAGAGCTTACTATGAAAGGTTTGGTTCGCAATATCGTATTTTTAGGGATGCGTTGAAAAATATACCCAATTAAAGAGAGGCCTTGAGATTGTACCATGGAATTTCTGTAATAGTAAAAGAATTATTGCAATAGTAAAAGTACCACTGAAGGAGCAACCACTATTTCATCGCCAACCACTGGAGCTATAACTTTACCGTTGTAGCGGTAAAACATAATTCTATAGTTCAAAAATCAAAAAAGCATTTTCATTCCCTATTTTTTGAAAAATGGATGAGATCTCTATGGGAGGTGATTTTCTACCAAATTTTTTGGTCTTCAGCTTTGAAGGCTAGTTCTTTATATTCTAAAATTAAATTAATTTTTAGAATCATTGAGAATCGTTAGAATCTTGTTCATGGTAGAAATTGGGGTTTTAGACATAATTTATGAACACAATATAAAATTAATATGAATGTGTATAAATTAATTGATAATGATCCCCGAGTGCTATAAAATACTAGTTGGAGTAGAATTGTAGTTGTTCATGATAAATAAAATAGAATTCATTATGTTTAACAGGTAGTAAATCTGAAGGTGATGAACTAGGACAAATTTATGGATGAATATATTAATTATTGCTCCCTAATAATTTCATATTATTAAATGATTGAAATAGGTATTTAAATTGTTGATATTGATCAAGAATGAAATAAAAGAACAAGGAAAGGCAAGCGTGTGGCCTAAAAGTGATTTTGAACAAAAAATTAACATAGGTTACAATTTATTGGTATCCATTAGACTTGATTGTATGTAAATTGAATAATTGTAACTTCCTAAAATTGACTTTGAACACGAAATCATGGTTGGTTATAGTCTATTTAAAGTAATTAAACTTTCTTTACTCTGTGTTGATATATGACTTGAATATTTGTAATAGGTTTTGGACACTACTTGTGATTATTTACTGTATTTGTATATTTATACATGTTGATGTTGACTATGATGGTATTGTCAATGTAAGTTGTTATATTGATAATCGTAATGATACCATGCAGATGATGTTATTGATAAGGATATTGATGACAATGAGTTGATGGCAATGATAATAATACTAAGAAGATAAAAGATATTGATGCAAATGATGTCTTGCATACATACATTTATCATATGCATTGACTGTACTGTTTTAATTATATGTTGTGATACAACCTGTTAATTAATCAGACTAAGTGTAAAAACATATAAATATGGACTTGCATAACTTCTAAGTAAAGTGTCATAAATTTTTTGTTTTTCCTTATTTATATGTTTTGTGATGATCGTAGTTGTATTTATTTTGTTAGCTTATTTGTGTAGTGTTGAGTTATGCCAATCTATGATGTCGACTAGTACTTGCTGATGTATTTATTTTGTTTTTGTTATGTGTAGAGTGTGTTCCAACATTTAATATAAGACCTTGACTTTAGTCAGAAGTTTCAAACTTTGATTTAAGGGTGATTACCATGATTGGGCAACCATCGTATCATCAGAATTTTATTCATGTCCCTTGTTTTGGGACTAAAATATTTTAATATTCCTTTAGTATTTCTTGATAATTCCTAGCTATAGTTTTTTGATATTCTAAGTTGTTCTTGAATGATGAATTCAGGTCCCGAATATGTAATAAATAGAAGATTTTCAAACTTTATTTTGTGGTTTGAAACGTTATTTCCTTAATGAATAATTGGGTTTAGTAAATTTATAATGCTATGTTTTATGAAAAATAATTTGATAACTATTGAACTTGGTCAGTGAGGGTTGGGTGAATATTTCTAATGCATAGTTTTTGGGTGGGCATAAATACAGACTATTTGGGTCATGACATCAGCTCTATGGTTTGTTTTGATGATTTTCCTTTTGACTATTATGTTTCTTTTTGGATTTACTTATATCATTAAGTATTTAGATTCCACTCTATATTCATCAATTATTTATATAGCATTCTTATTGACATGTTAGCCCATGAGTTAGCTTGGGTCATTTGTAACCCCCAAGAACTATGTTGCAAATAGGGGGATTCTCGGTTGTATAGCAGGAGACCATTGAGAATTTGTTCATAAATTTAATAGGATCTAATTCTATGTGGTATTACTTTGTAGTAGTTGGAGGGATCGAAGGTCCATTTTAAAAGTCCTAGATAGTGTATTAAAATGGTGGAAAGCTGGCAATAGACGAAAGCTCAAGACAATATCCATGATATGCCTATGTGTATTCTGTGGAAAATTAGGAAGAGGAGAAATGCTATAAAAAGCATAAGGTCGTCACTACTTAACGTAAGATCGGAGATCAATAATAATTTTGTCTACATGGCTTAGTGTATCTTCCCCAAGTTAATTAATATTCCTACATCTTTGCATGGATTAGTGAAGTCTCTGTAAGATTATATACCTAGGATTGGATGTGAAATGGTATATCAGAAATTACCTAGGTTAAGGGTCCTACATATGCAATTTAAGGGGCATTTAAAGGAAATCCTGGCTCTAATTCAGGTGTTTTTTCACAAGGAATGATTCAAGGATGCTGGTCAATTCAAAGGGAAGAAGATATGAAGACAACTCAAATTTAGTTAATGAAGTACTAGCATTTAAAATGAGATTAGCATACTACATTGATCAGAACTATCTACCAGTATGTCAGAGAATAATTCGCTAACAATTAGAGAAAATATTATAGAGGGTAGGGGTGGCCTTGGGAGGTGCCTTCATATGCTGTTTGTAGAGATCAGAATGATTAAAATCTTTGATGGTGGAGATGAATGCAGTGGTGGAACATGTATATAGAGAAGGCAACAAGCTGGCAATTTTTTTTTCTAACCAACAATTCTTTTTTTATGTACTAATAGAATAACGTATTCAACAATGTAGGACATAAAAAGGGATGCAAAAATAATACAACACATGGACATGAATCAAGTACCAAAACTTATAATTAAAAAGCAATCTAAAATGGAAAATATAATAATAGGTGAAGGCAATTTCAATATGCATGAGTATTCATTCAGAATGAAGTCTATGACAACATGCATTGGATAATAGAAGGCACACATCAAAGGACATATAACAAGTTATAGTTGGCAGGGCAAGATGATATGGACATCAAGTAGCATGAATTCATTAGTCGAAGGTAAAGAGGCTCAAGGTAGTATGAAATAGATATCAGTAAGAATCACATCCCAAATATTTTTAAGTGTTGATCAATCTTTGGTGAGGTTAATCAAACATAAAGGAACCAAAACTCATGAAGTACTTGTGAGGAATTACAGAAAAGATAAGGTCAAATAAAACAGAGACAATTCTGAGTTTTGGTCAATACTCATTGAGATCATTAATGGAACTTCATATTTGCCTCTCTTAGATGGTGTTTTCGACTCCTCATTGACCTCAACCTATAAAGAAGGTAAACTTGTGGTGAAAATTACATCTAAAATCGAGAAGCTTCAATCAAGAAAAAGATGATTAACACTTATCTTGGTTGCAGAAACACAAATATGTAGGTTGAGGAGTTGAAGAAGTCTTCACTTGGCTGGATTTCATGACATTTTTGAGATGATATTAATGACCATAGTCAAAGCTACCAAAACTAGGGTGTCCTTTAGTGATTTTGGGTTTCTTTGAAACTGAAAGAATGTGAGATATGTTATTCCATGTGTTACACAACAACTAGAGGAGGAGAATGGGTTGGAGATAGTGTAGATGAAGAGTTTTATACTTTTTTCATTCCTTTGTTTTCTTTTGTTATCATTAAGATGTGTTCGTTCTTAAATAGGATGCTTGTCTCGTTTTTGCCAAAAACTGCATCTTGGGCAAAATTGGACCAGATTTTGTGATTGGATTTATTTTATTTGTACAGATTTTGAGGCTAATTAAACGGCGTACAAGGCCTCCCTTTATTGTACAATAAATCTCAGGATAAATTATCCCGGGTCCTCAACCAAACAACCTAAGAGATCAAGTATTCAACCAACTAAGCTACTAAGATTTTACATGTCAAACAGAACTACTATGGGACATATATGTTCCCACAAATTTCAATTATTCACTCTTTATGTTTATGCTACTTATCTCCAAATTAAGCCACTTCAGACAAAAATGGCTTGATTTTGTTAAGACTAGCTTCAAATACTTATAGATATAGTCAAACTTAGTTAAAACTACCTTAAGTTAACATATATCTAAATTCATCTTAAAATACGTTCACCTAAAGAATGCTTTTTCTCCTAATAATAGGCAAAATTTTAAATATTGAATCAAAATTTAATATCAGGACACTTTATGTGCTTGTACTATTAAAAGTTTTAACAAAGTGAGTCAGGTAAAGTTTACTAGATTTTTTTACGATAATCATTAGCAACTTATGGCATAAATAGATGGATTTTATTAAAAAAACTTCAGGCAAAAATAGTTAGATTTTGTTAAAGTTAGATTTTCTAATTCATTAACTATTTTTATATCGTACATCATTGTGCTACCTGAACTGATTGCTGCATCGACAACATAGGCATTTGAGTTGTGGTCATTTTGAGAATGATGATCCAAACCATTAAACACTATATTAGGCTTATAATCAGTGCTCCCAAAAACTGGGCCTTGTAATCCTTAGGATTCCATCATTCAAAATAATGGGGCATGTTATTGTTGTATCCTAAAACAAACATTATCATGTGCACACCAAAATGGATTATTGGATGGTTTTTTTTTTATATATTGTGGGATTAAGCTGATAGATGTGGGTGATGGAGTTGTTGATTGGAACTTTCTCATCTCTTAAAACCATATTTGGTATTCAAAGTTGGAAATGTAAACTCTAGTCTTGTTTGAATTTAGTTTGGAACATTTCTTTGAAAACGAGACATTTTCCTAAATATTTTAATGCTATATTATCATTGAGAACTACTTAAGGATTAAAGGCCTGATGGGTGACAATTAGGTGTTTTATTTTTAGCTATCCAACTACCATTATGGCATTTCTGAAACAAAATTAAAATGAAATAATAGTTGGACTAAATAAGTAGTTATTCTGTCACGACCTGAGGCAACCCCTTAGTCATGACAGCGGTGCTTACAGTTACAGGTAACCACAAGCTAGCCTATTAGCTAGTACCTACTGTGAGCATTGGGTAAAATAATAATAATATAACATGTCCAAAAGATAAGCTGATAAGGTACAGTCAACTAAAATACCAAAATGTATAAACAAATGACCCATGTAATATATCTGATAAGTATTGGAAATTAAATTGTCTATCTGAAACAACTAATAGTACTAAAAATAAAATGGCTGCCTAACTGTCTATCTGATTGTCTGTCTTAAATTCTCTGAATTTCATGAGGATTTGATGGGACAAAACCTCAACTAACTCTGACTGACTGAACATAAAGGATTACAGAAATAAATTTAAAAGCACATCATGTCCTCGATGGAAGAGGACTCACCACTACAGCTACTTAGTAACACTGAGCTGTCTAAGAATAGTTAGGAACTGAGCATACAAACCTATGTTATAAGAGAACATAGCGCAAAGTAAAAGTATGTGATCAGTAATTTAAATGTACTGTTATGTAAGATAAGGACTGACTGAAATGCATGAACATGTAATATCTGAGAATGCCAGACCAAGCATAAACATGTTTCTACGATAATATAAAATCTGAAAAACTGAATTGTATATAATTGAATATTGAAAATTGTACACTTATTCTAGACAAATCTGAGAGAGAGGGAGCGCACTCTCGACATGTAGGCATATCTCGTTGAATCACTCTTTTATGCCACATCGCATATAAGGAACTTGAGCTGAGATACATATAATACTTACCAAAACTATGGGAGGTATCATGTAACCAACATGAACCAATATGAGCTAATTAGGGTCCAACCTGTAACCATATTTTGAAGGGAGTAAGTATCTTGCCACGGGTACTAACACATGGCGGTGTCAACCGTCAACTTGTTGGAAGATATTTCAAACCTGTGCTGGCTACATAGTTCTGGAACTGAGGGACTACTACTAAATTTCACACCCTCTACTAACAGGTTAACCCCCATCCCTACGTTTGATCTGTGCTAAATCAAACTCTCAACTGAATAGACACAGGTACTAAACTGAACTAACTTTATTTGAACATTATTTCTGATAGTGCTTATCATGATCTTAAATGTTTGAGAAAAATTATAAGATTCATGGCTTAACTGAACTATTACTTGAAAATCTGAATTGATTTAAAACACATAGATATCGGGTGTTCATAGTTCGCCAGCACTAAATGATCATAAAATACCATAGCAAAGCTTAAAACTGTAGTATGGAATCATGGTTCAAAGAACCAAATCATAAAATTTTTCCCAAATAAGTGAGAAGGATGAACGCAAACCTAGGAATGTGTTGAACATGAAAAAACAACATGATTACACAGCTAAATTGATCATCTGAAAATGTAACCAGAAATTCAGTGGAAAATGACATAAAAATTGAAATTTAAAACATGACATAACCTATTTTTTCATGGAATCATACGTGGACATGGATTGAATTCAAGATACTATGGAAGAGCATGAATTAAACTCAACTTGAACATATGAAACTCCATAATAAAGGAAAAACCCATATTTTAATCAAAGAGAAGGTTTTTGGGAACAATGGGTAAAAGGAACCCATTGATGAATACCCCACATACCTCAATAGTTAGATTCTTGTAGATTGCTCAAACTTAGAAGATTAAACTATTGGATTCTTAGGGATAGGAGCTTGGATTTTCTTCTTTGAAAGGAGGAGGGTTTCTAATGAGTAATTTTGACAGAAAGGGGTAAATAATGGCCCTATGGTTGCCCCCAATTGTGTTTTGGACGACTTAGGTTGAGGGAAAAAGACTCAATTGACCCTTGATCTCTTTAATCAAGGAACTGGACGTATGGCACCAATGTGCCGCATCCCTTAGTCTGTGAAATAGACCAGCATCCCATGCCCCTTGATTTGGGAGAGTGACCAATGCGTTAGGGACCTTATCACCATGGGAGAGACCAATACATTGCGGGCCAATCGTGGAGGCTCTCTGTCTCCGCTATACAAACAAATCCCGAACCCTATTCAAAAATATCGAAACTCTCTCAAGACATACTTTTAACCTCTCAAAACAATTTTTTTGTTCAAAAACTAACATACTAGGGTCGAAAAGGCAAAAATAAAAACCCATCAAGTTTAGGGGTCTTGAAAATTACTAAGTCCTCAATAATTCGTGAAATTTTCAAGACTTGGATGCTTTTATCATGCACCTACAACTTAACCGAGCTTAGAATATTATAGGGTAATACAATATCTCCTACTTGGGAACATTAGTCCTTGAATGAGTCTGCTTAGACTGAGAATATTAAGGCAACTAAGATTATATACAGAACCTGCATGACTTTGAAAATGATTACATAACTTAGTATGAAGCATGATACATAAATTGAACTAATTTCATGAAGGCATGCAATGGCATGATAATGGTTACATAGATGAAACAGAGAATGGAAAAGTGTCAATCTAAAGAAAACTGTTACCTCAAGCCGAGTCTAAATTTGCGAAGAAAAGATGAGGATACTGAGCTTGCATATCTACTTCTACTTCACAAGTAGCTATCTCTACGGTCTAATTCCTCCATAGAACATTAACCAAAGAAACTTCTTTATTCCTTAGCCTTTGAATCTGACAATCAAAGATTTCAACTAGCACTTCTGTGTAGAAAAGGCCATCTTTAACATCCACACTTCATAAAGGAACAACAGAAAATGAATCACCAATGCATTCTTTAACAAAGAAATATGGAACACTGGATGTACTGATACCAAATCTGTAAGCAACTCAAGCTTACAAGCTACCTTAAAAAAATGTTTCAAGATTTTATATAGGCCAACATAGCAGGGAATGAGCTACCCCTTCTTTCCAAACCTCTTCAGTCCCTTCATAGGTTATATTTTAAAATAAACCAATTCACTAACATCAAACTCAAGGTCCCTTCTCCTCTCAATTATAAAAGATTTCTGAAGGCTTTGGGCTATCTTCAGCCTTTATTGAATTAATCAAACTTTTTTCATTGCCTCAAATATTGATTCTGGTCCAATCAAAGTAGCCCCACCTACTTCAAACCAACCAATAGGAGATCTACATCTTCTTCCATAAAGAGCCTCAAATGAAGCTCTTTAAATACTGGAGTGATAAATATTGTTGTAAGCGAACACAATCAAAGGCAAGTGGTCATTCCAACTACCTTTAAACTTAATCACACAGGCCCTTAACATGTCCTCTAAAGTCTGAATGGTCCATCCTTCTTGACTATCTGTCTGAGGATGAAAAGATATACTACGATGAACTTGAGTACCAAGACCCTTCTAAAAGACTTTCAAAAGTGAGGCGTAAATTGAGTACCTCTATTTGAAACAATAGATAATGGAATCCCATGCAACTAACCAACTCTTTCAGATAGAGTCTAGTAAAATTCTCAGCTGAATATGAAGTATGAAATGGTAACAAATGAGCTTATTTGGTCATTTTATCCATAATGACCCATATCAAATCATGCTAACGATGCATACAAGGCAAGCCTATCACAAAATCCATGTACACTACTTCCCAATTCTATGTGGGGATGCTAAAATCCTACAATGTACAACTACACCTTTGGTGTTCAACTTTGACTTGATAACAATTTGAACACATATCCATAAACTCTGCAATATCCTTCTTAATACTATTCTACAAATAGATTTCCCATAAATCATGGTACATCTTAGTGGTTCCTGGATGAGTAGAGTACCGCACACCATGAGTGTATGCTAAAAATTACTATCTCAGACCATCAATACGCAAAACACATAACCTTTCTTGACAATGAAGCACATCATCTCCCCCTTAAGAGAAAACCTCCACCTTCTGATCTGTAATTACCTTCTTCAATTAAAAAAATTGGGAGCCCTATCTTGTTTTTCTTTCACTTCGGCAACTAATAATGATTTGGAACCATTTTGAACCCATATACTACCTTCAGCTTAATCAACCAACTTAACACTTAATCTAGCAAGTTGATGAACCTCACAGACTAAATTCTTCTTATCTCTCTCAACATGAGCATTACTATCTATAGATAACCTATTAAGGGAATCCATCACTTTATTGGCCTTGGACGGATGAAACAACACACTCATCTCATATTCTTTTAGTAACTCAAGCCACCTACTCTAACAAAGATTCAAATATTTCTACATGAACACATACAATAAGTTCTTATGATCCGTAAACACATCAACAGGAACCCCAGAAAGATAATGCCTTCAAATCATTAAAGCAAAGACAACAACTGCCAACTTATGATCATGGGCTGGATAATTCTTCCTATAGGGTTTAAGTTTCCTAGAGGTATATGCTATGAACTTACCTCTCTGCATTACCACCCAACAAAGACAAACTTTAGAAGTATCACAGTAAACTACAAATTCATCTGAACTATCTAGCAAAGTCAACACTAAGGTAGAAGTGAGACAAGTTTTCAACTCCTAAAAACTCTTCTCATATGAATCTAACAACTAAAAATTGACCTTCATCTGAATCAATCGAGACATTAGGGAATAAATAGTAGAAAACATTTCAAAAAGCCTTCTGTAATAGCTACCCAAACCTAATAAACTCTTGATATCTGATGGACAGAAGGGTCTAGGCTAGTTTCTTACTGCTTTAATCTTTTAAGAGTCACCTCGAATGCCATTACCATAAACTATATGGCCAAGGAAAATGACTAATCTTAGCCAAAATTAGAATTTACTAAACCTAGTGAATAACTGATAATCTCTAACGGTCTATAACACAACCCTAAGGGAATAAATAAGGGTATCATCAATGAAGACTATGACGAACATGTCTAGTACTACTTGAACACCCTTTTCATCAAATTCATGAAAGCATCAGGAAAATTTGTTAGTCCAAAAGACATATAGGAATTCAAAGTGTCCACACCAAGTTCTGAAGGTTTTCTTTGAAATATCACATTTTCTGACTCTTAGTTGTTGATAGCCAGGTTGGTGATCTATCTTAGAGAAATAACTGCCACCCTGAAATTGGTCTAATAAGTCATCAATTTTGGGTAGTGGATACTTATTCTTGATTGTGACTTTATTCAACCGATGGTAGTCGATGTACATTTTGAAAGAACTATCTTTCTTATGCACGAAAAGGATTGGAGTATCCCATGGAGAAACACTAGACCTGATGAAACCCCTATCTAAGAGATCTTTTAACTTTTCCTTCAATACCTTAAGCTTAGTCGGAGCCATTCTATTTGACGATATTTAGGGAACACATCTGGAAATTTATTTACTATTGGAATTGATTCAAGACTTAGATTTTAGAACTAGAGTCCTTGAGTCAATGAGATGGTAAATATAACCCTTGGATATTATTTTTCTTTCTCTATGATCGTAAATAAGATGACCTTTAGGACCTAAAGTACTACCTCTCCATCAAATAACTGGTTTATTAGGAAACTGAAATTGAACGACTCTATTTCTATGGTCAACTGAGGAATAGCATAAGTAGAGATAATCTATGCTGAAAATGACTTCAAAATCAATCATCGATAACTCCACAAGATAAACTGAAGTAATTTTTTGAGTTAGAATGTCTAGGAAATTTTTGAATACCCTTCTAGCTATAATAGATCTACCCACTAGGGTAGACACTAAGAAAGGCTCTCCTTATGTTTTGAGGTTGACACTAAGGTTAACGGCTATATAAAAGTCACAAAAAGTGAACCTATGAGGTCTAATAGAACATAAACATGAAGATGAAAGACAAGAAATGCACATGTAAATACATTAGGAGAACTTTCCTAATCAAGTCGAGTCTAGAAATCATACAATCTATTCTGGCATTGTCTAGTGGTTGCACTGGAAGTGCTACCCTGCTGAGTCAGGCAATTGGCTAGAGCTAAAGAATGATTAGACTGACCCTGCTGACTAGACCTGAAATAATCCCTGACCCAGTTCCCTAGCTTGCCATATCAAAAATACACATTACTAACAACTCCACATTCATACTGGTGATTTCTACCATATTTCTTGTAGAGCAGATTTTTACAACTACTATTCACACTACCCTAGGACTTAGAGCCTGGTGCTCTATCCTGATTGTCTTGCCTGAACATAGGCACTGGTGCACTAGCTAAAGATAGAGATGGGTATGAAAATTTATGATGGAACTGAGAATGGTTACCGCCTTCTGACCTTGGCTAAGAAAAGTAAAAACTACCTATTCTAGCACTCTTATTCTCTCTATTCTTCTCATTATTCTTCTCCTTCTCAATCTATTAAGCATGAACCATGACTCTAGATAGTTCCATCACCTTAATCAGTATAGAGGTCCTACACTCCTTGACCATACTATCAGATACACCAAATACAAACTTACTCGTATTGGATGTAGACTCAGCCATTATAATCGGAGCATAACTCACTAATTGACTAAACTTGAGCGAGTACTTATTCATGATCATACTACCCTACTTTAAGTTTATGAACTCTTGAACCTGACCTTTCCTTAAATCTAGGGGTAAGAAACTATCCAAGATAGTTGTGGCAAACTCCTCCAACTCTATATGTCCTACCTAAACACCTTGGTCCTCCTTCCATTTCTTGAACCAGGTATGAGCTACACCTTGTAACTAATATGCAGCTAAGTCTGCAATCTCACTTGAAGTCACTCCCAAGATATATTCCACTTTCATAACCTTGTCCAGAAACTTATGGGATCCTCCTCAAACATGGACCTGAAAAACAAAAGAGATTCATTCAAGTGAAATCCCGAATCCTAAAAGTAGTTGTATTTTCCACTGGATTGGCTACAGAAATAGCTTGCTAGTTATTACGAGTAGCTATATAATAGGCTAAGTTCATGGAAGCATCCTTAAACTCAGCATAAAAAACATGGTCATTAAAGGGATTCTCTTGAACGGGTAGTGGTGTGGGCTTATCCCGATTCCTTCTTCTGTTGTTTTTTCTAGGAGGTATTGTCTGTAAATAGAATGAAGTATAAGTTAGAGGAATTATATGGACCTTATGCTCTTTCGTACAACATGGACACTAAATGATGGGAAACATTCCTAAAATTGTGTTGTAGCCTCTTGTCCATAAGTGTGGTGAGCTTCACATCTATGTACAAGACTTGACTAAATGCAAAATTCAGATACTCTAGGACATTTTAAAAACTTAGGCTCTAATACCAAGTTTTTTCATTACCCGAGGCTACCCCCTAATCGCGACAATGGTGCTTACAGCGATAAGTGACCACAAACTAACCCATGAGTTTGTACCTACTATGAGTACTGGGTAAAATGATAATAATACAAAATATGTGGAAGATAAGCTAATAATTTACTATCAACTGAATTACCAAAATGTGTATATAAATGACCCGCCTAAATTATTCGATAAGTACTGGAAAATAAATTGTCTGTCTGAAACAACTAATAATACTGAAAATAAAATAATTGTCTAAATGTTTGACTACCTGTCTATCTGAAAGACACTAAATATCATAAGAAGATTATTAGATAAACCCCCAACTAACTCCGATTGGCCGAACATAAAGGAATACTAAAAAAACTATAAAAGCACATCATGTCTTTGAAGAATGAGGACTCACCACTATTGCTGATGAGTAATGCTAAGCTATCTAAGAATGGTCGGGAACTGAGTGTCCAAACCTATGTTATGAGATAACATAGCACAAAGAAAAAGTATGTGATCAGTACTTTGAATGTACTAGTACCTGAAATAAGGATTAATGGAAATGCATGAGATATTTGAGCTTGAATGCATGAACATGTAATATCAGAGAATGCAAGACCAAGAATAAACATGTTTCTGAGATAATCTATAATCTAAAAAACTGAATTCTATATTATTGAATAACTAAAAATACGTACACTTAGTCAAGCGATCTAGAGCTAAGATACACTCAATAATGACATAAACAATCGGAGGTATCATGTAACCAATATGTCCCAATCTAAGTTAAGTGGGGTCCAACTTATAATCCCAGTTGGAAGGGTGTCAGTACCTTGCCATGGGTACTAACACATGGCTGTGTGGATCCACTAAACTGGTGTCTCGAAACACTTGGCAGGTGCTCTCAACAGATATGTGTCAACCCTTAATTTGTAAGAAGACATCTCAAACCTATGCTGGCTACGTAGTTCTTGAACTCAGGGACTACTTCTAAAGGTCCTACCCTCTACTGGCAAGTGAGACCCTATCGTTGGGTTCACTCAGTGCTAAATACTACTCCTAACTGAAATGACACTAGAATGAAATTGAACTAATTTTAGCTAAACATTTTTTCTAATAATGCTCATCATGATCATAAATGTCTAAATATAATGATAAGATTCATGGCTTAGCTGACTTATTACTTGTAAAATTGAAATCATGTAAAACACATAGGTATCGAGTGTTCATAGCTCGCTAGCACTGAATGATAATAAAATAAGACGTCAAAGCTTTAAATTATAGTATGAAAGCATGGTTCAAAGATCGAAAACATAAAATTTTCCCTAAATAAGTGAGAAACGTGAATTCGAACATAGGAATGTGTTAAAGATGAGAAAACAACATGATTACATGGCTAAATTCATTCTTTGATATTGAAACGGGAAATTCACTAGAATATGACATGGAAATTGAAATTTAAAACATGGCATAACATAATTTTTTTATGGGATCATACTTGGACATGGATTGAATTAAAGTTACTAAGAAAAAGCATCAAGTAAACTCATCTTTAACATATGAAACTCCATAATAAAGGAAAAACCCATATTTTAATAAAAGAGAAGGTTTTGGGGTCAATGGGTGAAAAGAACCAATTGATGAATATCCCACATACTTTAATAGATAGATTGTTGAAGATTGCTTAAACTTGGAAGTTTGAACTATTGCATTCTTGGGGAAAGGAGTTTAAACTATTTCCTTAGGAAGGAGGAGGGGTTTTAATGAGTAATTTTGAGATAAAGGGGAAAATATTGCCCCTATGGATTCCCTTAATTGTGTTATGTATGACTTAGGTAGAGGAATCTTTAATCTAACAGTTGGACGTATGGCACCAATGCACCACATTTCTTAGTCCGGGGAAGAGACCAACGTGCCATGACCCTTGCTCTGGGTGAGAGTCCGACGCTCCACGGACCACATCACCATGCTAAAAACCATTTGCCGCAGGCTTATTGCGGAGGCTCTCTATCTATGCTATCCAAACAAATCCTGAACCCCGTCCAAAAATCCTGAAACTCTCTCGAGATATATTTTTAACTTCCCTAATCATGTTTCAACTCAAAAACCAACTTCCTGGGGTCAGAAAGGCCAAAATAAAAATACATAAAGTTTTGGGGTCTTGAAAATTACTATGACCTCAATACTTAGAGAAATTTTCAAGCCTTGGACCCTTTTAGTAAGCAACTACAACAGAATCGAGCATATAATCTTTCGGGGTATTACATATTCATTCACATAATATTGACAATGGTTAAACAAAATTTTTTTGTAGAAAAGATTACTTATTGTAATTTTCTAAAATAATCTTAGAATTTATCTATTCACTTAAAAGATATATTCTAATGATAGGATAAGTTATCATATATTCTCAACCAACCGAGACAAGAGTTCACGTAGTCAACTGATTAAGCTACTAAGATTTTACATATGTAACATAATTATTATGGCACACATATATTTCAAAAAATTCCAGTGATTAAATTTTCATGTTTGTTCTACATATCTCAAAATTCAACAACTTCAGACAAAAATGACGTTATTTTATCTAGACTAATTTCAACCAATGTTTGCATTAATAGTAAAAGAAATTAAAATTAATTTAAGATACCATATTTCTAAAGTTATTTTGAAATATATACACACACAAACTCTTTTTTTTAAAAAAGTAGGAAATAAATTAAATATTTAATCTAGATTGAATATCTATGCAATTCACGTGCCTTGTACAATAAAACATTTTACAAAGTGAGTCAGGCAAAAATTGATAGATTTTGAGAAGAATAACTCCAACAAATTTAGACAGAAAAAATTGGAATTTGTTAAAATTTACTTCTGGCATAAATAGTTATATTTTATTAAAATTATATATTTTTCAGAACATTTTTTAAATTAAAATCGGGTGTGGAGCCTTTTTATGAAAACAAAATAAGAGTTATTTACAAAGACATTCCCAAAAGTGATCTAGCCCAACAAAATCAGAAAGAGTTTCCAATTCATTAATTGTTGCATTTCCAACATTTACATCATACGCCATTACACTACCTGAATAGGTTGTTACATTGAGAAAATTTTCATTTGAGTTGTGGGTATTTTTAGGTTGATGATCCACACTATTAAATGCAAGATCAAGCTTATAATAGTTTTCGCAACAACTGGGCCTTTTAATCCTTGTGGTTCCATCATTCCAAATAATGCGGTATGATGTTGTTTTATCACACCACCAATATTATCTTGGGCTAACAAAAATGGGTTATTGTTTGGGTTTCCATTGCTGAGTTACTAGGGTTGATCTTGAAGTTATGGGAAATAGTGTTTTTGATTTTGAACTAACTCCTGTAGAAAAAATTATAGTTGGTATTTAAAGTTGGAAATGAAAAATCAAGGCTTCTTTGGATTTGATTTGGAATATTTCCTTGAAGACGAGACATTGTCCCAAATTTCTAATGCTACATAATGTTAAGAACAACTTAAGAATTCTAGGCCCGATGGGTGACACTTATATGTTTTTTATATATTTTATAGCTTTCCAATTGTTGTTATGATATTTCTAGGAGAATATAAATGAAAACACAGTTGGACCGATAAGGAGTTATTCATCCAAACAATATGTACAATAATCAAATATATTTTTCTAAAGCTATCCACATGGAGATTTATATTAGTCTTTGAATAAGTTATCGCATGTTAACTTATTCCTCAAACAAACAATCCAAGAGTTCATGTAGTCAACCATCTAAGCTACTATGACTTTACATATCTAACATAAGTATTATGGCACATATATATATTCCAACTTATTTCATGTAACAACCGTATTTGTGAATTTTATCTTTATATGTGATTTGACCACTTTTCCTTTTCTCATAGTTACTGTATGATATTTGTTTGTTGTGGGATTGGTTGGCACAGTCCTCGATACATTTAATAGTAATTAGGGAGAGTTTGAGACTTCTAGTTGATTTTAAACTGTAGAGCTTGACTTAGGTCAGCCTTTCATATGTCAAGTGTGGAATGGTGATTTGTACAATTTCACTAGATTTAAAATATGAA